>NC_051155.1:131457088-131757088 GCF_013339745.2 Dermacentor silvarum
GTGATCTGCATGCGTGTAAAAAAAAAACACGATATTCTTATTGGATTATGTTAGTTATACAACCTTTCTTCTGTTGACGGTCCCCCTTCTCGCATAGCTAAAGAAATTTCTAAATTCTGTGCAGGTTTTTGCAATCACAGGTAATTTACAGCGGAGCTTTACGGACGAGTTCTTTCAATTCCATGAATCTTTCCGGAAAGTTTTGCAAACGTTCTTGAACTATTTTTGTAGAGCTCCATCGGATTAGCCGACCGACACGAATAAGCTCAGAAATTCCCTGCACGGCTCCCCTATAGAGCGTGTTCATTTTTTAAGTTTTACGGAATTTTTTTTTAAATCGCCTGTGGCAGGTAGCGGTGATTCTTATCGTTGAGCTGGGTTATTCGATGAGGCGGACATTAGTAGCCCAAGAAATCGAAACATGTATTCAATTAAGTAACAAAAATTGACTAATAAACTTCTTAGGTAATTACTTTACGACACATATTGTAATTTACGAATTGTAGCCGGTGAGCTTGTGAGGCGTCTCCACTTGGAATGAATTTCCAGGATGACACCAGTTTCGAGATATTATTTCCCAAAGTGTAGGATGAAACACATGGGCGGTTACTTTTGTGCTGCAATGTATAAAACAGCATTTTGGTAAAAGAGTAAGTGGAACAACCGTGCATTTTTACTGCGAGTTTCACTCGCAGTAAAAACTGGTGTTGTAAATTCATTCCAAGTGGGTACGCCTGAAAAGCTCATCGGCTACAATTCGTCAATTGCAATAGGTGTCGTAAAGTAGTTAACTAAGAAGTACATTAGTCATTTTTGTTAATAAGTGTTGAATAAGTGTTTAGATTTCTCGTGCCACTAATGTCCACCTCTTCGAATAAGCCAGCTCAGCGATAAGTATTATGCTTCAGAGGTGGTCATGGCGCTAGAAGACATGGACAAGAACGAGAGAACAGGACGAGCGCTAACTCTGGCTCTGAAGTAGAAGGAAAACGCCCTGGCACGGCAGGTGGCAATGGCGATGAGGGCGACAACTGCACACGGATCACTACTATTGCACGCAAAAGAGCCGATGTACTAGAAATGAAGTTTACAAGTATGGCTTTTTGGGCTAGTTGGTTAGATGCATCAGAGGTGGTCATAGCGCTAGAAGACATGGACAAGAACGAGAGAACAAGACGAGCGCTAACTCTGGCTCTGAAGTGTATAGCCAGAGCCAAGTAGTGTCCTTGGATTGTGTTCAACTTAAAAGGAGGCAGTCCACCCAGCCTGGTAGCTTGAAGACATTACGTTTAACCTCACTGTTTCGCGGCTACTCTTGAAAGAGTCTGTTCTCTTTGAAGGGGCTGTTTCATTGGTGGACCATTTGAAAACAACTTGTAAGAATCCCCTGCAGGTTTACACGAACACGTCGGTCAGCATAGATGCAGGTAGCTCTGCTGCTCTATTATTGATTCCGTCCGTAAGCGTCAACTGTGCCTGGACAACTAGGCAGCTTAGTTTTGCGAACGGACGCAGAGGGAGCAGCTATAACTGGTGCTCTGCGAAAACGAGAGGTGTCCTTGTCCAGAAGCGGGGTCATCATTGCCGACTCATAGTGTGCATATCGTCGAAAGGTCTGCCGTCAGGAAATTTCTGTCGACAACCGCGCTAACTGCCGAAAGACCCCGAAAACGAGGAATTTACGATCAGCTTTCAGTGGAAACGTTCGCATATCGGTTTTTCCTGAAACGAAAAAGTTCAGTCCATGGCACGTGTTTCATCAAGCCCCCTAAAATTGAAACAACAACAACGAGAAACAATGCTCAAGTCATGATAGAGATGGGCTATTCGGTTGCCCTTTTCGGAAGCTTTGGATGCCGCTGCGTGCACCCTGCGCAATGAAGAGGCTAACCCTCAAAGATGGTATACAACTTTTCCGAATCGGAACGCGTTCGGCGTACACTCGGTCTTGGTCATTTGAGTCTGTGAGTGCGCTTTCCCCGCTCTCTGCAGAATGCGGAGAGATGGACGATAGGGAACACTTATACATACAGGTATAAGGTCCTTCCGCCATTACATTGCGGAGCGCGCGGCGTATTGCTTGATGTCATGCGGATGAAACGATTTCCACACGATTGTGCACAATGGCTGGCATTTCCAGAAGGCAACCAGATTGATCGAATAGAAATATTGCGCCTTTTGCTCGCGTTTCTTCGTGACAGTTGACTCTCAGACGTGCTGTTACAAACAAACGCGCGTGTCCCAGCTAACGTTACAGCCAAGCTGTTCAACAAAGAGAAACATAAGATTAAAAAAAAAACCTGATGCCCGGTACTATTATAAGACCTACGGTGTTTGGTCGTCAGAGATCTCGCGACCGAACACCGTTAGTCTTAAGAACGTATGTCGCACCGTGTTATTTTTGTAATCTTTTTCTTTTCGTTGAACAGCTTTGCTAACGTTTGCTGGGACACCCTATATATATATATATATATATATATATATATATATATATATATATATATATATATATATATATATATGTGTGTGTGTGTGTGTGTGTGTGTGTGTGTGTGTGTGTGTGTGTGTGTGTGTGTGTGTGTGTGTGTGTAACGCAGGAGACATGGCGGTCGTGCGAAGCTCTGTTTATTCGGAACTTCTTCTTCCTTCACCACACTGCACCGCGCCGTCCTCGTGCGGCTCGTCATATATATATATATATATATATATATATATATATATATATATATATATATACGCACCCTGAAAGAGGCGCTACAGGAGCAGCATTTGCCGTCTTCTGCTACTAAGCCAACGCTTGTTCCCAACATCATCGTTATACGAACACTGCCACCCCCACCACCACCATCGGGCATATCAGCGAAGGCAGCCGAATAATGGCAAAAAAAAGGACTTACGAACGAACAACTGTATGAAAATTTCGCCCGCGGTCGCCGTGATCCACGGTCAGTATCAACGTCGTTACTTTCCTCTCTTTCCGAGCAGTCACCCTCGACATTTTTCTGCCCTCGCTTTTCCCTGGCGCTGGAAACGATGGAAACGCAAAATCAACCGCGAGCATGCTGCCCCTTCGTTCGGGTGCCCATGACGTTCGTAAGTTTACCTTGCGCCACGGCGCTGTAAGTCTTGACATCCTAGATAGAGAGTACCGGTTCCCCGCGCCAAAGCAAACACAAGCCACCCCCCCCCCCCCCCCCCCTTCGCCCCGGAAAGTCTGCAGTGTGAACGTAGACCCGAGCATATCGTCAAAAGGGCAAAGGCCCGGTGAACGTTCTCCTTACTTATTTTCCTTCCTCCATCGGATCAGTGACTCTCTGACCGACCTCGACTTTGGGCCGCGCCTTTACTATACGGTCTTCTTCCTGACCAGTTCAGTCCTCGCTTACACTCGAGCAAAAAAACATTTTACTCTTCCACGCTTTCATTTCTTTTTCATATTTATTCTGGTAATGTTGCAGCAACCTTTGTGACCGTTTTTTTTTCTTGTTTTTCGGTGTTATTCGTCTTCTTGGTTCGTGGTTCCACGCTAGCAATTATTTTGTGCCCCAACCTTTCTTCTGGCCCTCTCTTACAGCTCCCTATAACCGCACTATACCCACGTCGCGTCCTTCGTTCTTCCAAGTCATAATTGGGATGGCGACTTTTGTACGCTTCTGTATTTACGAATCTCGGGTCCCCACAATGGATGTCGGTGAGGTCTGCCGAAAGCTTCTATCGGCCGCGTTTCTTCTTCCTGAGATTGACCAACCTTGTACCTTTCGTCCTGGGGATACTTCTTGGACGTTGCACCGGTGACCTTTACTTTTCCTTCTTGTTCGGGAGGAAGCATCCTTTATTTATTCGTTTTTGTCAGGCATATTTCTATATGTGCTCCTGTTACCGACGTTTCGATGATGAAAATATTACACCTTTGCCACGGGCCCAACGTATATGAACGAAGTCACTAGCAGCGGACAAGACGTTCGGATACGCAGCAGATCGACACAGCAGGCTCTTTAGTTGCCAAATTTTCCATATCGTCTCACCTACGAAAGAAATGTGGCAACAACTCATTACGACCGGCCAGCGCTTTTTTTTTTTTATCGGCATATGGCGATGACCACAAACAGGGCCGAGAGATCATATGCCCTTGCTTTATATTCGAGACCGCGCGTGACCTTTTATTATTAATTCTTTTTTTTTCGAACAGCACCGACATAATGCTTCTAATGCGAGCACTGCGGCTTCCGGGCTTTCGGCGGAGGAAACACGGAGGGGAGCTTGGGTGGGAGAGAGATAGAGAACAGTCTGGTGTGGGATATCGACGTTGGAACCCTCTTCTCTCGCTGCGTGATCAAAATCTCGTTAGGGGATACCCTCGTTACGCTCTATATGGCTTCGCGTGACTCTTTTGTTCCGTTAGTGGATCGTCCAATAATAGGTTCCGTATTTATACATTACGTTTCGCGGGCAGAAAGAAACCCATCAGAACACATTGGCGCTGCACTGTGATGATTTCACTTTCGGTGATGAACGCTGGCGCCGTATGTGCGTGGTGTGTTCGTGCTACGCGCTCCAAGCACTACGGGTGCCTCTCGCGACCGAACGGGGGAAATAAATGGCGGCACCATCGACGAGATTTCTCCGTTTCAACCATTATAAGGCTGCGACTTATGCGAGAACGATTCATAAATTAGCGCCGTTTTGAGTTTGGAAAGAGGGAAGCAGCTCTTGGACGTTGTGGGATATACGATTAGCACGCGCTAGCCGTGTCGCTGTTTAAGAACGTAATTAGGACGCGGAGGGAAATTACGGAACTTAAAGGGGTCCAGCAAGGTGCACAGTGAGAGCCTAAAGGAACTCTGGTCTGTTCCATTTGTTTACTTTATTTCTGTCACATCTGGTCGTTACAGCGATGGATTACGCAAGCTCGTCATCACAAGTCTTAATTGACTATTGTGTATTATTAGCGATCCACTTCGGGTGTTGAAAAGATTGAACATATTTGAATTACTTCCATCGTCATGACTTTGCGTAGTCACCGGCTGTTCATTCGACGTAAAAAACCGCGATGCAAAGGCGATGACACCACGCGAGCGAGGCCGCAGCTCAAGATCTCGTTTTAGAAATAGGTCCTCCATCTAAACATTGATCTTCAAAGATATGGTTGTCAAAATGGTCGTTGTTCTATTGTTTCTTCGCAACCACAGGCGTTGAAATCAGTGTTGTCGGACATTTCCCAATCGAGGATGTGTTCGTGAATCCAACGCCCAAGCGCCAGCGACAGAGCATGAGTTGCTACACACAGGGCGAAGTCCAGATAGCAGGTGCGGTTACATCGGAGGCTGGAGTGAGCGCAAGTGACGATGGATGTAAATCAGGCTCCACCCATTTACGGATACATTATACGAACAAACTTGGTCAGCTAACCGTACTGCGTCTTTTACGGACAAAGCAACTAGAAGACCGTGCTTCGAGCGCTCTGCGAACAGCACCTGAAGTACTATAGTAGAAGAAAAGTCCACGGTGTGCAAGAAGTCGGGAATCTGTCAGAAAAAAAAAACATTAATAAATATAGAAAATAGAATCCCCTTCTGGTAGGACGGCTTCTTGCCAAACGCCCCCTCCCTCCCCTCCATTCCCCCTTTCGGTCAAAATCAGCGGCGCAACAGTGAACGCTCCTACACCGTCACACCCCCGCCGTCACTCTCTCGCCGTTCCTGTCATCAGGCCGACGCCGCTGCTCGAAATATTACGACCCGGCGACTCGTTAGCGGTGTTCACTTCTTCTCGCTCGGCTACACCTTCGTGCAAGCGCAACTCGCTTCCTCCCTCGCCCGCCCTCCCGGGTCATCCCCCGAGATTGATGACGGTGTCTGATGTCGGCCGTCGGCGGCGGCCGACGCGATCTCTGCGTCGGCAGCAGCCATGCGTGTCCGTCGATGAACCCGCCGCGGAACCCCCTTTCGCCCCTCTTCGTTCTCCCGTTCCTCCTATAGCTTCGTCGTTCTCGTCAAAAGTTCGCAGCGGCGTTTCTCCATGGGCGTGTACCCCAGCGCCCTCGAAAGAGGAGAGAAGTGGGTGGGCGGCTTCGGCGAATTTTTTCACCAGAAACGGTGAACCTGCTAAAACAAAAAAAAAGAAGAAGAAAACAACTGAGAAAGAAACTTGGTCGTTTGCTCAGGGCCCAGAGTCTCGGAAGATGATGAGGAGAGAGAGAGAGAGAGTGAGAGGAGATGAGGATTAGTACGGGTGTTCGGTAGGGCGGCCGCGCACGCACGTGTACAGCGAGCTAACGGAGCGAACTTTCTCGAAGCATTCGGGCGAACAGCCTTAGCCCAGCTATGGCTCGACAGCTTTTCTCAACGCCCACTCCACCTTCGCGGGAACCTTCGTCCCCGCCAGGCATCCCTTTCTCCCCGTTTTTCCCTGTCTGCCTTCTCTCCCTTACACACTCGCTGTCGTCCCTCCTCCAAAACCACACCCTGTCGTCAATCTGGTCATCATCGTCGGCACTGACCCCGCGGCACCGCCGCCTCCGCTGCCGCAGCTACAACGCGAAGCTCTCGTATCCTTTTCTTGTTTCCTGCGACGTTTCCCTTTTCTCATTTCTGTTTCTTTCCTTAGCTGCCGGTGTTGCAGTTGTGTAACGCGCGCTTTCTTTTGCGCCGGTCTTTTGTCGAAAAAGGGTTGACTGCAGGATGAGCGATGACACCGATTCCCAGTGAGATGGCAGCGATAGCGTATATTTAGTGGGCACGCGCAGACCGAGATGAGACAGTGTGAAGTCGTTGAGAGGGCCGCGTTCATCGTGTCGACCAGCGGGCATAGCGATAGCGTTCGAACCGGTGAGCCGGTCGGCAACACTTCGACCTTTCGCGACTTTTTAATATTCCGTCTTGCGATGTCTCGAGCGTGTGCGTGCACAAATAAAACCGTATCTCCGTCTGTACATCTTGTTGTCATTGTTGTCTTCTCCGGCGGCTGCTGCGTATGGCGCGGCCGCGCGGGCCCTATCTTGAAAGCAGTCTGCGATGGGGGCAGAGTTCGCGTTGAAGCGAGAGGCAGCACGAAGGTCAATTCACTCGCTGTTGCCGCCGCGCTTACTCACTCCAGCGTTTGACAGCGAGATTCCACGGTCATCGAGCGAGATGCGGTCATGTTTACCTGTGCACGCGTGACACCGTGTTTGTTAATTTAGTTAGTAAGCGAATGTTTAAAAGTTGATACGGCCGCTAAAACTACTATCTTTACTTCGTCTACTAACTTGCTATCGCAATCAATGCTTCGCCATTCGGGCGAAACTGAGACATTTTTGTACCCTTGCTCGGCCCAACGTAGCCACTCAGGCTCTCTTCATGGTTAACCTCCTTACATCCTTACAGGTATTGTCATGGCTCTCTTTTTACATCTTACCAGAAGCTTATAATAATGAAATATTCGACTCGTTTTCGATATCTGTCGTGTTGTATTTGATAACCTCTGGCATGCGTTACGCACCGCTGCGGCTTCGCTACCTCCATCATACCTCCATCAAACATCACCATTGGACGTCGTTTTCATTGCCGTCGTTTCCCATTTCATCACAATATTAAGGGTTTTCTGCACCACGCATACTCGGGAAATATTATTTCATAAAGAAAGCGCCAAAAAGAAAGAGATTCAGCAGGTCACTCCTTTGTACTGAATTCACTCACTAAGGCAGCAGCATGCTCTCACAGCGAACCGCACCATTTCCTACGCGAGCAACTCGTTCATGTTGATCCCTTTTCAACAAGGCAACATACCCATGGCGCACAAACGAGAAATAAAGTGACGTTGATTAAATAATAAATGAAATGGAATAAATGTATTTTTTCAAAAGCAAGAAAATAAACCTATTTAATATGAAAATATAGCAAACTTTTCAAATAAGAGGGATTAACAGAACATGTGACAATATCTCAGCAGAGAGATAGAACCCTTAGCAACATTGTTGTGAAGCACACAACGTCTTCCTCGTCCTCAACAGAACTGCTCGTCGTGGCATCTCAAATACATGCACAGACGCCACCGCTTTCACAGTCTGCGTGGAGCAGATAGGTGTGAAAACTTACAAGCGCAGCCGTCACGTGGGCTCAGTGGCATGGCATTGTGCTGCTGAACACGAGGTCACAGGTTCAATTCTCTGTCGCGGCAGCCGAATTTTAATAGGGGTGAAGTGAAATAAAAACCGCTGGTGCACTTAGATCTAAGCGCGCTTAAGAGAACCCTAGGTGGTGAAAATCAATCATCTCCACTACGCGGCGACATTCATAGCCCACCCCGCAATTATGAACTGCCAAACGTTACAGCTTGACAATGGTTAGGTTAGTGCGTCTGGTTATAACTTCACATTACCCCAGCGTCGCGAGTTCAACCTTCGGTATTGTCTTTCTTCGCCCTGTGGCGACAATGAACCTGAGAGAGAGAGAGAGAGAATAAACTTTGTGCAAAAGAGCACGCTAGCGTAGGTAGCTCCTCCGCTCTGCAGTGGGTGGTCGGTCCCCTCAGTCCAGGAGTCCAGCGGCCTTAGCTGCATGCCCTTCTCGCTCGGTTGACCAGGTTGAGCTGGTCCGTCGAGTCGGAGCTGGACAGCGCTGCCTCCCATTGCCGTGTGTGTGTGTGTGTGTGTGTGGGGGGGGGGGGGGGGGGGGGGTGTTATGGGTGTGAGCTGTGGTATGTTTGCGCAAGCCCATACCATGTGGTAAAGCGTTGCCCATTGATTGCAGTGTAGGCATTTATAGGAATACAGCGCAGGGTGTATGGAGTGGTAGAGACTGAAATGTGGATATGTGTTTGTGAAGTTTTCGCCATATTACGGCTTCCTCTCGCGTCAGAGCATTGTGAGGCGGCGGTAGTGTTCTTCGTGAAAGGCGATAGTGTTGTAGGGTGTGCGTGTAGGTTAATGGTATGGGCTCTGGTTGGAACTGCTCGGCGCGGTCATCTCGCGGCTCCCGGTGTGCATGCGCTCGGGCGTAGGCGTGTGCCTGCTGATTGCCGCGTAAGGACTCATGCCCCGGAGTCCACACGATTTGTATGTATGGCGGGAGCTGGTGCGCTCCATTCAGACCGCGATGTGCGGCCCTGGAAATTTTGGCTTGGGAAGAATTTCTGCATGCCATCTGAGACTCCGTCAGAACTATAACGCAATCCCAGTGTGGTCTCGTCGTGATGGCTAACGCTATCGCTAGTTCCTCTGCCTCCGCAGCGCTTGCTCTGGAAACCGACGACGCATTTATTTCAGTCCCGTGTTTGTCGACTACGCTGGTGACGAATGCGGTGCTTCTTGCGGTGCTGACGATGAAAACGCAGCCTGGCGAATCGATACCCATAACGACGACGGCAGCTTAACTGAAAAGATGGACGCTCGCTGTTAACTCTTCCAGTTTTTAAAGGGATACTAAATAAAAAAAATATGCAGATTGCACTTACTGTGGGGATCGATGTTATGCGAAGCACTTTGCAGGCAGCTGGCTATCCAGCATCGTTCGGGGTTCTTCAACGAGTTAAGTTAACCAAATGCGCGAACGTGTTTGTGCAAAGTAAGCACTTTTGTGCTACGCGAGCTTTCGGGTGACGACAGAAGCAAGACGACGAGATCTTGTCTTGTCACGCATGCATGTCATGACATACATGTCATAGCATGCCATTTTGTTATGCATGTCAGTCGTGTCATTCATGTCATGTCATACATGTCATCTCATCCATGTTATATCATGTCATATCATGTCATGCATGTCGGTCATGATGTTTCATTCATGTAAGGTAATCATATGTCATGGCATTCGCATCATGAATGCATGCCATTCTTATCATGTCATGTTGTGCCATTCATGTCATGATATACGTGTCATTTCATTACATACATGTCATCCATGTCATGTCATGCAAATCTGGTTATACCTATATCCACTTTATGACCAAGAAGACATCACGACGGCGTGAGAGACTAGATCATCATCAACATCATCATCAGCCTATATTTATGTCCACTGCAGGACGAATGCCTCTCCCTGTGATCTCCAATTATCCCTGTCTTGCGCTAGCTGATTCCAACTTGCACCTGCAAATTTCCTAACTTCATCACCCCACCTAGTTATCTGCCGTCCTCGACTGCGCTTCCCTTCTCTTGGTATCCATTCTGACTCTAATGGTCCACTGGTTATTCATCCTACGCATTACATGGCATGCCCAGCTCCATTTGTTCCACTTAATGTCAACTAGTATATCGGGTATCCCCGTTTGTTCTCTGATCCACACCGCTCTGTTCCTGTCTTTTAACATTAGGCCTAACATTTTTTGTTCAATTGCTCTTTGTGCGGTCCTTAACTTGTTCTCGAGATTCTTTGTTAACTTCCAAGTTTCTTCCCCATATGTTAGCACCGGCAGAATGAAATTATTGTACACTTTTCTTTTCAACGACAGTGGTAATCTTCCAATCAGGATTTGGCAATGCCTGCCGTATGCACTCCAACCCAATTTTATTCTTCTGTAAATTTCTTTCTCATGATCAGGGTCCTCTGTGAGTAATTGATCTAGATAAACGTACTATTTTGCAGACTAAAGATGCTGACTGGTGATCCTGAATTCTTGTTCCCTTGCCAGGCTATTGAACATTATCTTTCTCTTCTGGATATTACTCTTCAACCGCCACTCTTACACTTTCTCGGTTAAGGTCCTCAATCATTTGTTGTAATTCGTGCCTATTGTTGATGAAAAGGACATTGCTATAGGACATTGTCATAGGACATTGAATAGGACATTACTCTGCAATAGCACTGTCCATATCCCGCTCATGGGATATGGACCTAACGATTGTGCATGCAATTTGCGCCATGATCCGCCCCCTCAGCAGGCGAGGGGGAGGAGAGGGGGGGGGGGTGCATGGCCCCTCTTGCCTGATCTTTGCGCATACCTACGGGTACGAGCACTGTCAGCGTGGTGGAAAGAAAAAAAATGGTAAACATACTGACGACCAACCCTCAATGAGCCTATGGAGAACAGACCTTCTTGTTACAGCGAATCCAGGTTATTGTGTCAAAATTGTCTTGCTCACAAACAACTCCCCCTGTTCTGCAACGAGGCCCATCAGGAAGAGGTAGCAGTAATTTCCTATTATTCAGTTAGTGAAACTGACCGTAATACATTCGTTTGCTAAAAGCGTCGCGAGAAAATTAAAACGCCGTGAGAGTGTGGCTGGGCAACAAAAAAATATTGAAAGGGAGAGCCACCTCGCCTGACTGATAGAGATTAGACCAGGTTCCTGACCTCGATTTGACCTGTTCATTCTTGAGCACAAGCTCACGCATGCGTGGAGCGCTTCGCCGTGCGTCGGAATGAAAAAAAAAATCGTTAAGTGGAGAATGCTTCGTAAGCCACGCGACATCACCAACGAACTTCCAAGCTGCCCGAATGAATAACCGGTGCACAATTTTCTATACCACTTTTATTCCAGTTGTTTGCGTCGCTACAATCTCAAAACGTTGCATCAAGCTGTACTATACTCGAGCATAATGTAGATGCAAGAACCGTTCCATTCGAGGAAGAAAGAGGGCGTGCCTTTTTGTTCGAGCCGCGCTACCTTTGCTGTGCCATGCAAGGATGGAGACGCGTAGTAAAATGCACATAGCGGCGGCCCACGCCACGCAGCGGATGCCACGAGGCCTTTTTCCAATGCGCTCTATGGAGCTGCACGATCAGGAACCGTGACATGCATGTACACCCGTAACGTCGAAGCGAGCGCGCCTCCTTTAAACAAAAAGAAAACGAAAAGGCTGCAAGAACGAAGAGGCCGTTGCATCGAGTTTCAGATTTGCAGCACGGAGCGGTGTGGGCGCGTCACACTCCATCTGCCGCAGAAGAATCCCACTGAGCCTGGCGAGGTCCCGCGCCCAGAACGTCCTTGCGCTGCAAGCCCCCTCGGGCCTCCCGCGATCCATCGAGGCCGGATCGATGTTCGTGCCTTTCTGTTTTGTTCTCGAAAACTTCGCTTTAAGTCATCGGCGCAGCGCCAGATGGCCGCGCGTGTGACAGCTACCATGGTGGCCTCTGCATGCGACTGTTCAACTCCTGTAGAAGAAAGCGATGTACGTTGCACGCATACCGTGAAACCACGGGTTTTTTTTTTTTTTAAGTGGCCGAGATTGAGGTAAATGATTATTGTATGCGGAGTTTTCGATAACTGGATGCACCCCAATTCTTGTTTCAGCATGCTAAGTTTGAAGATTGGGCGACTAGAACTATAGACATAAAAAAACACTAGACCTAAAAGAAGCTGAAGACAGTCTATGGGCGTATGCACGTTTGTTTGTTTGCTTGTTTGTTTTTGTCAAGTTTGATCGACTGTCCGCGACCGTCTGTGGTGCAATACGTCGTTACGCGTCAGAGTCCTGTGTCCTGTGGACTCACTGGTGCGTGCGCGCAATGTTCAGCAAAGCTGACGCTTCGGTTGGGTTGTTATTAAAGCAGTACATCCGCGGTTCAACCTGTCGTTAATATTGGATTCCTGCCGCATACCGAAAGCGTATAAATCGAATAGGGATTGCTCCATTGTGTGTGTGTGTGTGTGTGTGCGTGTGTGCGTGCGTGTGTGTGTGTGTGTGTGTGTGTGTGTGTGTGTGTGTGTGTGTGTGTGTGTGTGTGTGTGTGTGTGTGTGTGTGTGTGTGTGTGTGTGTGTGTGTGTGTGTGTGTGTGTGCGTGCGTGCGTGCGTGCGTGCGTGCGTGCGTGCGTGCGTGCGTGCGTGCGTGCGTGCGTGCGTGCGTGCGTGCGTGCGTGCGTGCGTGTGTGTGTGTGTGTGTGTGTGTGTGTGTGTGTGTGTGTGTGTGTGTGTGTGTGTGTGTGTGTGTGTGTGTGCGTAATTGAAATGTGGTGCTACTTAATTAAACGAGGTCCTATACAATACTACAGCCAGCCACGCTCGCCGCCTTCCTTGGTGTCCATTTTCCACTTTCCTTCATTTCTGACTGCGTGGTTCCGCTACAGTCTTTTCTTCGCGTTTTCCTTGACTCATATATAGATGAAGCTCTATATATAGTGCGCCCTGCTGTATAACTTACGGAGTAAGGACATTTGCCTTTCGATTGCCCTCGGCCTCTCCTCCTCTGTCTGTATATTTTGTTTCCGTCACTGCATAGATGATCGATGCCTAAACGAGATTTAGACGCACGTGACGTCGGCGCTTCGCACGGCCACTCCTGCGAGGAAGGGCTTCATTGATTAATGGCACCACCTGTCCGCAGTCGCCACGCCGTTTGCTTCTTTTCCGTCCTGCATCGATGCTTCCTTTTTTTATTTTCCCTTCGTTAGTGAAGCACTTCGCTTTCCATCTGTGCATACACAGACTCGTATTTTAATATTATCTACGCGCTTACTCTGAATGTTTTCTATTGAGCGTGAGTGCTGGAACGCCATTACGGAAGTTTTCTCTTTTGTTTTAACCCAAATCTGGCCGTTGACAACAAGCAAGGTCGAAAATTAACAAACACAAAATTATGACGTTGGACTTGATATTGCTTAGCGTCTAAAGTTATCCATTCGCAGACAACCATATGTGAACGTGAAACCACACTGAAAAAAAAATAATAATAAACGCAGTCAGCTGCGTCGCGGTTGCGCTGATTGCCTGCTGTGGAGCCATTATAACTTGCCCAAATCAATATCACGTTAAGTTTCAAGTAAAAACGAAAGAAAAACGATCAATGGTTTTATGTTCTCAGAGCGGAGCTTTTTCTTACGTTAAATCAATGGGCTACGGCTCTCGACTGATAGGCGTATTTGCTTGTCGACGTCACTCGCATCGCATTATCGCTAGCGGGTTTACTGTAGAAGAGACACGGAGCTTTAGCCTGAACTCCCTGCCATTTCCGAGTTACTAACTCGTTCTAACCAAAGTAAATGTGCAGTATGCTGCGCAAGGGCGTGGCGGTCTCACTTAAGGCACTGTAAGAAAGAAGCACTCAGCGCAAAAGGGAAATACGTACTTATGGGGACGCTAACGTGTCAAGAAGGTCGATATCACTTAGGGTTATCAACCTTTCCTTCTTCTTTTCTCTTTTTGGAGCACCGCTCTTAGAGGCCCGTTCCTGCGGCGAGCGTCGTCCCTCGTAACCGAGCGAACGAGCACGGCGAAGGATGAAAGAGCGAACGCGGAGCGGTATATGAAATACGGCGATAGCGAAGAGAGCGCGATAAGGTGGAAAACGGAGGAGCAGGGTATGTCGAAAGCGTGAGAAGAAAAGCGTAGTGCCGCGCGAGAAGGGCTCTACGGCGACGATGGCTTCGAGATGGCGCCAGAGTGCGCGCGTCGTCTGTTCACCGATGACGCCACCGATACCATATATGGAAACAAAGCGCGGCATGAGAGGAGGTCTGTCTGTGGCGGCTGCTGTGAATCGCGTCCACGCGTCACCCACGCATTGCCTCTCGCGATCTCCCGATTAGCGAGGCAGTCGCGCCACACTTCGCTCCATTTGCAACGTGCCGCACGCGACAGTGTCCGCGCCAGTCAATGTATCGCGAAAGGAAAACACACATAGTGCTTTGTTGCTTTTTTTCATTCTTTTTGGCAAATCAGTTTTGCGAAAGCCCGCAAAGTGCAGAAATTTTCATGGAAGGGAAATGTCATCCACCCGACTCTATCTTAAAAGCGTATGCACTTCTATGCCTGCTCACCGAGGGAACTCGTCCGTCCGTCACGTAAGATAAAGATAAAGTGTCAGCCCTTCTACTGGGGTGGAGATGGAAGACCAGTGAAGCTGTACTATGGTGGGAATTATGTGTTTTCAATTATGACTGTTAAGGTGTGATGGTGTAATTGGTTATTTGAACTTTTAAAGAATGAGAAATATATATGATCTGGTGGTTTCCATTTATTTAGTGACCACAGCGACCATGGTCTTATGGTCGCTATGGTACACCGCCATAGGGTGTACGGCAACGGTAGGCACGTTCTTCATAAACACGACGTCTATACACGTCCGGTGTGTTGCAGTTGGTACCGTCGGTTCGTTCACACACGTTAACCCGAAGCGCTCGAGCATAAACGAAGTGAACCACTTTCCATCCGGGCGTGCAATGTCAACGTTGAAGTCGCCCGTCATTACGATAGATGTTTCGTCGTCGAACATAACCCATCACATTGCCGGCTGTGCTGTCGTTTGCGGGGTATTTGGCCAACGACCTCTTGTTCGACTAGGGCTTCAAACCACTGGACGTACGTTCTGTTGCGTACGCTCTCTCGGCGTTTGCGCGCCCATTCGCGCTTCTGGCACGCAGTCGCTCGTTGCGTTGTTCCTCCGAACGAACGGCAGGCGGCCGGGCCATCGTGAGTCGTAAGGGCAACTGATAAGAGCGCCAACGCGAAGTTGAATGAATTAATTAATGTTTATTTTTCCACAAAACAAGTACAATACGGTGTTGTGGTGGGAAAGTGGGAAAAAAAGCTGCTCATGGCAGCTTGACTGGTCCCAAGAACCCAGAAACATCCGAGCAGCAGGGTGGAGCAACATATTTCGTAATGACTATATAAAAAAATTTGCGATTATATAAATACAAAAACATTGATCGTCTAGTCAATAAAGAAAGACATATTTGAATCATAACTGAATCTGACATAGTTTAGACGCAAAGAAATACATAACTGAATCATTTAGAGGCGTGAAAAAAAAGTTAGAAAGATCAGCTGGAGAATACGACAGTGCATCAATTTCATTACTCAACAGTTCATTGAGTTGCCTAGGCAGTCTACAACATAGCATTTGCTTGCCGTAATGGGTACGTGAGTGAGGTGTGTACCAGTATTCCGGAAATCTGGTTGTGTAGAGAGCTTCACGGTCACGGGAGAGCTTCACGACAAGAGCTTCACGACGTAGAGTTCACGTCACGGAACGGCTAAACACCGTTGTCGACACTGTTAGGGGAGATGCGGGCATCGGCGGCACAGGCGCCAGAGGCCGGCAGGGATGCGCGCATGCGCCGCAGTGGGAGAGCGGGCATACACACGCACAGTCATGCGTGGCAGCCGTCGATCTCTCCCCCGCCATCCAGCCGGTGCGCGCGCCCTCCTCTCCTTCCTTCCGTTTATCAGCGGCACGCGGAGCAGCCGGGCGCGTCTGCTGCCGAGACGCGCCGCCTGCGTAGCCTCGCTAGCCTGCCAGCAGGGCTCAACTGTAGTCTGGCGCAGCTTCCAGCAGGCTTGCCGCGCTAGCCTCGAAGCCGGGCCCAACTCTACTCAGGGGGGAACGCGGCATAAGAAGTTGACCGGCGCAAGAGAAGAGAGATGGCGGGGGCTCAGCCGGCCGGGAGGGAGGAGGTGCTGTGCGCTCAAAAAGACGAGGACGCTCGAGCCAATGCTGATGATGATAGTTTTTTTCTACACGCGGACACGACCCTCGGGGACTGAGCCCTTAACAGCTTCGCTGTAAAATTAATGCATCAAACAAAATGATGCCAAAGAAAAAAACGTTGGCGGGGGTGAGTTTAGAACCTCCGACCCCACGCTCAGAAGCCGAGTGCCTTACCCACTGGGCTTAACACGCACGCTTGCCGTAGGCGAATATATTTAAACCATATGAATGTGTTGTACCGGCGTTACAAAACAAATGCCAAAGGAGAACAATTTCTGTGAAGGCTTTGTTGAACAATTTGGTGATCGTGGAATAAAAGCCACCTCTAGGACTCCATGTAGAGCCGACTTGAAGCATTGTAGACAGGAAAATTTCGACTGTGCGAAACTTGGGCGCCAAACACGCCACAACCCCAAGGCGTTTCGGTGGTCGCGGGATGCGCCTTCTGTTGGGGCGTTCCTTCACCGACCGATATGCCATCGATCTCTAAGGGCTCATACGCTTCGCGTCGCGCAACACTGCCAGATAAGCAGTCAATGAGTTGAAAAGGATGATAAGGAGTGATGAGGGGTTATATGAGTCTCATCTCGATTGACAATGGTTCGACGTGGATAGATAAGGTGCTAAAGAGCGCTAAGGGTTTATAATGTCGGAGCAATTCTGATAAATTTAATAATCACCGATAAGTGTTCATAAGAGTCGCATCAAGTCTGATAAGATTGATAAGGACCGATAAGAGTTTATAAGGGTCAGATCATTTTCTATAAGGTTGATAACGACCGGTGACGGTTGATAAGGGTTTATACTGGTCGGATCAAGTTTCATAACATTGATAAAGACACCGGGCTGCGTGCAGATGAGCAAGGGGCACAATGCTTACGCATACGTATACAACCGCCAGAGGAGTTTCTGCGTGAATTTTGTTGTTGTTGACACGCCGCACGTTTTCTTATAATGTCAACGGTATGACCCCGGCTCACGACGTTTCAATGCCTTCCTCATTTGCGCAGAGAACCAGCCCAACATGTCGGCCACCTGCACGGGCGGATCCTCCTCGGCACGGACTGCCTCCGGCTGGGCGCTACTGCTGCTGCTGACACTGCCCACGACGCTGCACCACCTCCCGCCGCTGCTGCTGTCCCTGTTACCTCTGCCCCTGGCGGCGGCAGACGCAAGCCTCGCGGCGGTAGCGGCGACGACGACCCTCATCCCTCGCCGTAGGATATGGTGCTAACTATATACTCGCGGGAGGGCGTAACACCCAACGGACACTGCTCGCCGCCGCGCGTGGTGCCACGGCGGACAAACAACACCGGGTGTCGCGGTGTCGCGGTCCTTCCGGGACACGTCGGCACCACTTTGGAGGCGCCCACCGACGCGATGTAGGAAAGAAGAAAAGAAGCCAAGTGCAGCGGTGTTGTGTTACCCCGTGCGGTGCCCGAGCGTCTCCCGGCAATGCGTGGACCTTTTTCTTCTACTCCCTCTTTCTTTTTCTTTTTTTTTTTTCTTTTTGGTTTTTCGGTGGAACGTCACTTTGCGAGATCCTTGCGCGCGTGGGCCGCAGGTGACCCCACTGCGGCCTAGCCTGCGTACACTTCGTTGCCCTTAATGACCAGCATGGTGCACGACGACCGAGCCACACGTGCACGCAGAGGAATCGACTGACCGTCGGATGGTCGCAGTCGGTTTCGCTTTGGACCTGCTCTAATTGTGTGTGGCTTACGCCGATGAACGTTCTCTACCATACGGGAGTTTTTTGTTGTTGGTGGTGTTACATTTCTGGTTATCTGGGCTGCGTGGTATGTTCACAACTCGTGGCTGAGGAATGCCTTGACAGACGCTGAAAACAGCATTTTCTTTTCGCTGTGCGTTCGCGTAAACCTATATTGGTATGGTCTCCCGAAAACTATTGGAGCCAGGCTCTCCGTCACCTCTTCGCGAACAAAATGCTTACCTAAGTTCTGAGAAGCTTTCGTTCAGGCTGCATTGCGTACTGAGCCTCATCGTTTGTTTGCATACGCCAAACATGTTCCTGCGTTCTCGTTGCTTTTACCGTAAGCTTTGTAACGACATGCAACTAAGAACAGAGTTCTAAGGCTCCGCCAACTCTATACGTATACATTAAGAATGACGCTTAGGCGATTCTATACCGACGCACTAGTCTAACCCAAAACCAAAACTGACCCAAACGCTGTCGCGGTGCTGGGTCTGTCGAGGCATGCTTCAGCTGTGGTTATCTGAAAAGTTTCTCGGCCGAAACCAGGAATCAGTGAATAACTCGGCCTATAGTATAGGCGTTGTTGCCGCTGCAATTACCGCCGCATTAGGTTTTCAAAGACAAACTGTGTCAGAGTTAGCTGCTCTTGGCAGTTATGCCTCTAACGTGCACCTATACTAGCAGTGAAAACCTCTCCCAAATTGATGTAACGCCCCCGGCATCTACGCATGACCGAGGGCATTTAGGTTACCGAGGTTTTATGCTGACATTGTATTGGTTATTTGCTAACGGCATGCCACACGTGCATCACACGCACTTGCAAGAGCAGGCGCTGCGCTGTGATGCTCGGAGCTTGGGGAGACTCCTGGTCACATTCCAACTGCCGCACAGCATTTGTGGAAACCCCACCTTCGCCCGCATCTTACCGTGACCAGCAGTGCAGCGTTGATTAAAAAGCCACGCCGCATGTTCGCCGGCCGCTCTCCTTCTATGGTGCCCGGGGATGTTGTTATGTACACCGTAAAATTCCGCCATACTGGTGAAGTCTGCAATGGCCGCGCTTTGAGCCAATCAGAGAGAACCGTAGCAGCCCTCTGGGCCAACCAGAGCAGACAATATGGCGAAATTTAACCCCAGCTTTCCGTACCATTCTGCACCGACTCGCGGAAGACCTGACATGAGAAGGAACGTCGGTAAACAAGCACGGCGGCTTGCTAATGGTGATAATTGGGCGGAAGCGAGAGGGAAGTTTCCACAACAGTCTTCTCACACACTTGGCTGTTTACGAAGCAGTTGGCGAAAGAACTTGTCGATTTCAGCAAGCAGCGCTCAGCTTGCTTCGATAGGGTGTTCCTGTGCTGTTGTTTACGCTGAGAATGTGACGTACGTGCGCCCACATTTTTATTTCTCTCTCTCTCGTTCGTTTCCGTTTCGTGTTCTCCAAGGTCTGACGCGTCCGTCGGCGTTCCCGCGGTGTCTATGCATGCTCCGAATCTCGCCGTAAAACTCGCTGGGTGGCCTGCGTTGGCCGCTCACCACGAGTTGTTCAAACTTCTTCCACTGTTCGCCGGACGGGTTCTCCTATGCCATTCACTCAAGAAGCGAGGCGGGAATGAAAGAATCGCTGAAATGGAGGCGGTAAAGAAAGGCGCGAGCCTTTAAGCTGGGACCTGCGCACGCGTTCGCTTTCGCTTTGACGTACCTTAATGTTATGGTCTCGCGCTATACTGTTGGTTTCATTGTAAACTAATCCCTTGGCAACTGGCACAGATGGGAGGGAAACGTCGTTCGCAGTATAGCGCCAACACAATTGCACACCGTGGAAGCCGTGAAAACTGGAATGCCACTCGACAACGGCTTCGGCTTTCACTTTCCTCAAATTCATCGACAACTGCGCTGCTCCCGTGTCTCCGAGGTGACCGGCACGCTGCTATTTCCCAGTTCATCGTCTTCAAAAAACACCATGTAAATACGTTCGCCACATCTCCACCCCGCTGGTCAGTGGACGTCTCCTGGACTGTCTGGTGAAATCACGCCTCTCTTGAGTACTGAGCTTACTATAAGTTATATAATAAGATGTCTCGCAGGAGCCACCGCTCAAGGAAGTCTTTGTTGCTTAATGTTTCCTTTTTTTCTATACATTTCCTTACACGAACCCCCTCGTTCGTCCCGGTTCCCCTATCGTCTTCAACTTGAGTTAAGTTGCTGGCACGTAATCCAACAAAATCGTTAGGAAAAAGATGAAGGATCTTTCTTGCTCTTGCTCCTTCTGGTCTTCACTCCTCAACTGCGTTCGATAGAGGAGTCAGATAAAGTTCGCAGCCAACAATAGCGGGTGAAGCGCGTGTCATCGGCAGATGTGCCTCCCGTTCACGTGGATTGCGGAAATGAACCGCAGTGCGGCATTTCTGAAACGAAAACTATCCGCGCAAAAATAAAAAAATAAAATAAAAAGGACCCTCAGGAACTCCCCGGATCTCCAGTGGTCTTGCAGCGTAGGTTTACACATACTGCGCTCCATAGAGATTCCCTCAGCCCGGAAGATAATGGTTTGGCCGTACCTTTCTGTGGTACTTTTCTGGCACATATAAGACCCGATGCATGTCTTCCGCTTACATTAAAACAAAAAAGAAAGAAAAAGGAAGGTGGAGTCTTTGTCACTGTCTGAATCCTTTGTTCTAAGTGAATCTGGGAAGGCGAACTTCGTATGATAATGCTATGCGCGACACGCACTAATAACAAAGCCGTTAACAATTTCCGGCACATTCGCTCTCCTCGCAGTGAATGCTTCAAAAATTAAATCCTTTCACACTCGTGTTTCTGTGTTTTTCGAACCTCCACTCGAAGCAGGCGTCCGTTTGTACTCGCGTTTAAGGCCTTAGTTAGACGGCTTTCGCAAAAGGCGTCATGGGAATCTGTGGAGGATCCGCACTGAACAGAAAGCGTAGGAGTGACCCTTGTCTTTTCAAGTAAGCACGCAAGTAGCTTTGAAAGCTCTTATCACCAGCGTTCTGGCTGCTTTTAAGTTCCCAGATGAGAGACGAAGCAAAAGATAAAGGATGCGAACAGATACCCACAAGATAGTGGACGGTGCACACAAAAAAAAGGTACAAGAGATATCAAACCATACGACGAGAGAAATATTCGAGTATCGTTCACATTGAAAGGCGCGAAGAACAAAGCACAGCGAAGAGTAAAATACACGCTAAAGTGTTAGACGTCGGGCTAAACCCACGGGCAACTTTAAATACTACGCTAAGCCCTCGAGCTTTGTTCAAACAGGTACTAGGAGGAGTAAGCTTCAGTCGGCACTTGATGCTTTCACCTCGTGCTGGAACATTCGTTAAGAACACTGCGACAGTGTTCATCGCAAATCTGTTGGAAGCTGGTTCTGTTACTCGAGGGGAAAAGCAGTCGCTGACGCCACAATCAGCGCCCCGGTGATCCGATGTTACCGTTCGATCTCGCTTCGCTAACAAAGGCGTGAAACCAGTCTCTTCGGCCTTCCACTTCGAAACAAAGAAAATCAAGCACACAAAAAAAGTTGCAGTAGGAACGAAGTGGCCCATTATTCGTTCCGGCATTCATTCGCAGGTGCTGGAGGATGTAACGAGGTGCCGGCAAAAACTTTTTTTTTTCCTAATAGGTGTGGAAGACTTCGCAAGAGCAGACACCTGCCGACAACCCGAACAGATTCGCTGAGAACGTTTAATTTTCAAGAGAGCGATGAGAGAAATAAAGAAGGAGCACGATTATTCATCGTCTGCAAACAGTCCGAGCTTGAAAAAAAAAATCTCATTTGGACACGCAACTGAGCGGAAGATACCCGCAGGCGGAGGATAAATGGCTGCACTGCCATCCTTCTGACCGCGTTATTCCATTTTTTCTCCAGAAAAAGGCAACGCGCACCTTTCTTTTGATATGCCTAACCGATTCCTGACGTTTATTCTTTGCGTATTTTCTCGTTTTCAACGTCGGCATTGTTCCTATTAAAGTTTGTCAAAGAAGTTCCTCAAATGCCTTCGCTGGAACGCAGAAGGAGCCTTCTTGGAAATTGTTTTATTTCTCTCTCTTCCTTGCATGCGAACCCATTAGTCGACTGTCCCAGAAAAGTTTAACGCGATTTTTTATCCACTATGACTGAGAAAGAGAGCGCCGTTGCCTAGGGAGGATGAATTTTCCGCAACGGTTCTTCAGCAGGAGGTGTGGCGTAATGAATTCAACGTGATGCTGCAGTGCTGAACGAATGAGATGGAATTCGGAAGGGGGGGCAACAAAGGCATTTCTTTTAATTATATCACGACATTTTGCGAACGTCATCATAACGCAAGAGCATTGTAACTCTGTACACCACATAGAGTGTATACAAGCTCTTAAAGTAGTTCTCAGCTAATCGTGTTCCTGACGGTTCAACGAAACAACAACGTACGGACCTTTTCTCTAATTTCGGTACGCTAACACCCGCCATCGCCTTGATAGCTCTCGTTGTTAGGCCTAGTTGGTTCATAATTCTTCATAAACGTAGCTTGAAACACACAGACAGAAGACCGGCAGTTTCCAAAGTTGTACGTCGACTACTTCGACTGCAAGCTCTTACGTAGAAGTCAGCGCTCACTGCAGCTACGCATTTATCGTCAAACAACCGGCACCGTTGAGTGAGAGAAGCAGTTAGAAACTTTCCTTAGGGCATTATGTCTAGGCCTTACTGACTGCCGATTTCTATTGGACGGCTCTTACGAGCCCGAAGGAGCTTACCGGGGACGGGAAAAGCGAAGATAAATGCAAAGCAACGCGCGCTCACGGTCCCCGCTCATCGGCGCAGCCACGGTGGTACGCAAGAAAGATTGCAACAAACGCATTTCTACACGAGTCCCAACTGTCCCGCGTATGCATATACGTATACATACCAAGTAGACCATAGGCCTCGACGCGAGTCCTCTTCGGCCCCGCGTAAAGCGCTGCCTCTGCAGGAAGGGTATTCCCCCTTCCTGATGCAGCCAGGAGGTTTTCCGCGTACCGTACTTACCATGTCGATCCCCCCCCCCTCCCCCCCTACGTCACCGCGTCGCCAGATGGCCTCCCTGTCTCCCTCGTCGTGGGAGCCTTAATACCTGCCAGCCTTACGAGGAGGAGAAAGCACGTATAACGCCGGGCAGCAGTTGTCGGTAGAACTACACCATCATATCTCGTACAGGGCAACGTGCTTGTTCCCCACAATGACACTCGCCACAAGCCCTGTCCATCATCTCTCTCTCTCTCTTTCTTTCTCTCTGGCGCCCGAGCGCGAAGTTCTTTTCATCTTCGCGTTCTTGCCCAGCGTACGCATGCGCCGTGTGCTTGTGTAGGCAGCTTAGTGTGTGCATGTATCGGCGTAGAAAGAAATGCGGCCGAGTAAAGGCCTGCTTCTTTCGTAGTTTCTTGTTTTGTTTTGGTCACTGTCTGGGGGTTCGATGCTCGGTTTATACGATTTCTCCCCCGACTTCGCGCCACTTGGACAAAGTCCTTATGCGAAGTTACCGCGGCCCGCGCTAGGGGGAATGCTGTGGAATAGCGCGTGGTGAAAAGACGAGAGAGAAAAGAAAGGAATATACATACATGTATGCCGCGTGTCTTGTCACCGTTGTTTCTCCCTGGGCGTGTGATCGACTTTTTGAAAGTAATCGTCGATACATACAGCGGTTGCGTGGCCATTCTCAAATCGTTCGTTTGGCTACACGCAGAAGAAGCGTTAATGCACCATATGCAGGTAGTTGGTGGGTAATGGCGTTACAAGCTCAGAAAGTGTGTAGCATATTGTAATATGGAGGCTCACGACAGTTTGTGAGATGCTCCCTGGTGATCTCAGATATCATTCTCATTACGTGGCAGTGCCGTCAAGCAGCTACAACGATTTTCATGTTCGTTTGTTTTTTGTTTCTTTTTCTTCCTTCTCAGTCTGAAACCTTGACAATGCATGTGCTTCTATAAATAACGGTCCCCACGTTGTCGGCCGAGGCAAATTTTCAATGGACGGGAAGGTCAAAGCGCCAAATTGGGCATCACTTTTTTTAATTAGTATTAAAAGGGTTAGTCTACAAGCCATCGATGTATTGTTAATATATAGAGTATATTTTTTTGCCGAAAGCTTAGCTGACGTCACAATGACGTCAGTTAAGTCGATGAATTCTAAGTGACGTCACAGAAAATCGCTTAGGAAGTCAACGTGGTGTTTCCACATTCGAACAGAGCTTCATTAACATTTTGCTTTAGTCTCCATTGAACTAAGTTTGCTTGAGTTATGAGTGTTGTTTTGAACTTTATGATACGAAGGGAAACGTGCTGTTTCGCCATTACGCACAACATATCAGTCGATGTAACATGCTGTCGAGGCGCGAAACCGCTCTTAGAGTGAGTAAATCCGGAAATTTCACAAAGCGTGAGCTTATCATGCTTACAAGGAACCTGGAACGCCTGCCTGAAGCTACGATAAGTTGTTATCGTAGATAAGTGGAATGCGAACAGGTCAGTTCAAACATCGAAACGCCTAATTCCAAAATTTATTCAATTAATTTCATAAAAGCGCGCAATCGGTGTTTCTCTACCAAAGAAGTGTGTGGTGCATGTCGCGCACGAAATTTCTTATCCAGCACAAGATTTTCACTTTTGCTGCTTTGATTTGAATTTTTCAGTTTTGGCATCATGCGTCCGTAATCGTACGTGAGAAGTGTTGTTAATACAATTTCCTTTATAGGAGTTATGTGGGGAGACAACAAACATACAGAAAGAACAAGGAAACTGCGAGGCATTTCCAGAGGAAGGGGTGAAATTCTAATGGAAGGAATGCTATGGTCGCTTGTCTGTTGTACACTATACACGTTGTCGCATCCGTACAATTTCCTTTCTGCTTACTTTTGGGGCAAGCACACGGTGCATTTCGAGGGACATATCTTACTCGTTGTACATAGAAGTATATATATATAAATATATATTATATATAAATATAAATACTATATGAAAGTATAAATAAACACGTACGAGCTATTATAATAACGCTACTATTTACGCACACTTGTGGATCTATATAGTTGCTCCGAGACAATCGCATTAACTCTGTACCAAGCGGGGCCCTCTCTTTCAAGGGGTTCAGGGTTATCCTAAACCAAACGAGTTCCCAGTCGTCACACATGTGACAAAACTAGAGGCTCTCTCTCTCTCAAAAAAAAGAAAAGAAAGAAAGAAAAGGGCGGCAGCTCGACTAAACTGCGCCCGCGCCCGCTCTGGCTTCACCGCCGACCAAAAACCACTGCCGGCTCGAATGAGGTTACGACTTGACGCTGAAACCTGCGCAGTCCAGACGCCCTTCGTCAAAGTTTAACAAGCAAAGTCTCGCCGTTGGTTTATTGTTTTGTTGTTGTTTTTTCTGCCGCAGAGACCTCCACTGATAGTTTTGTGTTTGCGAAGCTTACTTGAAAGAGCACCGAATAGCTACACGCAAGCAAGGAACAGGAAAAGCGATCTTTGATTTTTAAGTATGTCGTGGACACTAAAGTCCCTACATAAGAAAAGTACCGCCATCTACTCTTTCCTCCGCCGCCTCCTCTTCTAAAGCGCTTGCTTTTTTTTTTTTTTTTTTTTTTACTTTTTGCTTGCGAAAGCCAAGTCGACGGTGGCGCACCTAGAAAGTCCACGTTGAAGCTTTCAGGCCGGGCGCGCGCCGCCGCCGCCGCCGGCGACTGCGGCTGCGCAGAGGACTTTCAACATGGCTCTGAGGCGAAAAAAAAAGAAAATATAAAGAAGTGAAAAGCGCACGCTATCATCGTCCAATCGGAGATACAGGAGAGAGAAAACGGCGTTTATCAAAGGATGGCGGTACTTTTCTTATATAAGGACTTTAGTGGACACTAGCGAACAGCACCAGCAGAATCCATCGCGTACGAACGCCTGCTCGTACAGGCATGCGCACTCCTATCTAGAGCGCTCACAGGCTAGGCGCTGTGTGTACGAGATATTTGTAGCGATAGGCTCAATAAGCATCCTAAAGCTGGTTTTAGACAAAGACCATTAGACCGTCACCTTTCGACATTGCCTTAACAGGACATGATAAAAAAAGGAAATCGAAAACTGAAAATCAAGCAAGAAGAGAGGCAGCACGTCTATTGACTAAGTCTAGGTCACTGTAGGCTTGGGAAGACGTCACACAAACAGGCCAAGTTAACGCTCTCTCCTCGCCGGTGCCATGCACGCATGCGTACCTTTCACGACTCGGCGCCCCGTCTAAGTAACTTTAATCGGAGTGCTCGCTCGGTGTTCTGTCTGCTGCTATCCGTGAAGCGATCATGGGTTAATCGCTACTTATTTCGCGTTCATTCCTTTTTTTTTTTTTTTCTCGTCCTTGGTTGCACCGTAAGCCTTTTCGTATCACAGATCGTCACTCAACAATCCCCTGAGCGCATGCAGCACCTCGTTTTATTTCTCGCGACGTTTCCAGGCAATGGTTTCGCGTTCTGAATCTTAACACGTCTTAAATAACAAAAGGCGTGTACCCTTTGACCATGACGTCACGCGCGCAGGCAATGAGCCCCTAAGAAACCTGCGCTTTGGAAGAGCATAAAAACTGTCACTGAAATGACTTGCAAAAGCAGTCTTTGCTTTTTCGCAATATGGTGTAGGCTCCCTCGCTCACCAATCACCGCGGTTCATGTGCACGATGACCAACTCGCACTAACAACGTGCACACGCTATGAGCGTGAAGCTTCCGTTTTTGCTGCGGACCGGTATTGTGGCTTGGCACATTACGATTTTGTTGCCTCCAAGATCTTGGTGTAAACTTTCCACGTTTTCCGACTTCTTAATTTTCCTTATTTTTCTTTCGCGATTAGAGATATTACACACAAGGGGTATCAGGCAAAATGACGCAAACCAAAACAGTGAGCACGACTCGCTATCGCAGGTAATATATTCCGAGATCAGACATCTCGGAGGCACATATGAGACAGAAGGGGCTTCACACAAGCGGCTTTGCGAACCACTGCCGACACTAAGCATAACTTGACATCGCAAGTAAAGGATGACCGCCTTAAGTATCACTCACCTCTCTCTTTATGATGGGGGCCCTGCCTTCGCATGTGACGTCATTGCTCAGTTTGGGCCCGCCTCGTGCTATTTAGCACGCGTTAGTCTGAGGTGTCACAAACATTACAGAGCGCTAAGAATAGCGGTACATAGCATATACTAATGCCACAACGTGTTCCATCAAAATGCTTGCAAGATGTTGTTTTACACTTTGCCCTCGTGCATCCCTCGCTGTGCGTTAAAAGATTCGCCTCGGCGAATGGAAGGTGCATTTTTCCATCGATCGCGTATGTCGCCTCGTAGTCGGGTATAGGCCATATGACTATGGCATTATTGCACAGAGGCACCATACTGTCACTCGCCTAACTCGACTCTGGTGGCACTTAGCGCAGACACCTGTCGTGTCGCGCCGTGTCGTACAGGTGACGCGAGGCTGTTTGGCAAGCGCCTCCTCTAGTCGGTGTACCAACAAGTCCGCAGTGTTGACCGTGCTTCAGTTTTCTTGCTCTGTGACGCATCACTTTGATCGCGTTGAAAAGAAAGCGGCGATTTGAATAGAGCTGGCGCTGGATTGAGGAATCAAACGGTACATGTTCATACCTGACCTTCTCCTGCTATCTACACGGTGAGCGTGTTCGAAAAGAACAGCATAAAGTAAAACAAAGAAAAAGCGAAGACAATCGTTGAATTCACTCTCTATATCTTTTGTACACACCGATTCATCAACGTGCTCTTTTATGGCCGTCTCCGTCGTCGCTATGCGAGATGAGTATAGAGCGAGCGGTGGACGGCAGGCGCGCCATTCTTGCCTTTTTATTACTCTTTCGAAACGTATACGGATCTTATTTTTCTTCGCTCTTTTTCTCTTCGCAATGTTCGTGAAAACTTTTACTCGACTATATGCAGTTTACACGGCCACAGGGGAAGACGCGGCACCGGTGTTGCAAGGTATACGACACGGAGCCCCCTCCACTCACACACACACGACGAGTCCACAAGTGTATATATAGATACATATATATATATACTGTGCCCACACTTCCAGACCGTATAGTTCCTGAAGCGAAGTAAACCTTTGTAAATTCAAGCACCCTACCGCGTGACCCCCATTTCCCCCCGATTTGCCGACTTAGCCTGAGGGTAGTAAGCACTTGAAATACGGTAGCGGGAGTGTAAGTTGGTCGAACTCGCAAACTTGCGCGACGGGGACGAGGGGTCCAGAACTACACATTTAAGGTAGAACAACGCTTTAAAGCTAGCCCTGCCCAAGGAAAACACGCATTTTCAAAGCGGTGCCGGAACTGAGACTGACGATAGGCGGGCGGGGCACTTCTAACAGTGGCGGCATGACCAAGTGACGTCGATGACCATGAGGTCCGAACGAGTCCGGCCGCCGCCTGCAGAAATTGTCAGTTGGCGTTCCAAAAAACTTTCGTGAAGGGCATGCTAACCTCACGTAACGGTCTCTCTTGCGAGGATTCAGCAACGCTTTTGTCATCGTCTCGTAGCTTTCACCGTTCGTGAAAGCATTTGTATAGCGCTTCCCTCGTCACCGTAGTGCGCGTTTGTACAGCGCACCCTTAAAACTGGAGCTCTTCGTCTTCGAGATTACAGCATGTAAACGAGAACGTTCGCGGCGCAGTCATCAGCGATGCACGTAGAACACTACAACGCCACGTGACGACCCACTGGCGCGCACCTATTAGCGAGTCGCACATATATGTATCTATACTCCTGGCCGCCGGGTCACCTCGAGAAAAAAAAAGCATAAATTATTACTGTTTATCGCTCCCGTCGAAAAGCCGTGTTAGAATCCTCCGTCTGCGCAGTATATAAAGCCGTCGCCTTTGCTTCGGAGGGGATTGCTACTAATATAGTGGACTGTAGACTAAGGTCGATGATGCGCACTTGTTGACTACGGTATGCACTGTAGCTTCTGCACACGTAGACACCCAGTGAACGACGTTGCCGTATAGGGTTATATAGCAACTTATATCGATTCTGCGTGCTGCCACTAGTACGCCGTGCCAGGTGGTACTTCGGTCGGTGTCGTCCGGTGAGCAAACACCGTATAACGGTGCCCCCCCCTTTAGGGGCGCGTGGTTCCTGCCCGAACGGCATTGGGCTCCTGGGTTACCCCCCGCTCGGATCGCAGAAACAACCGCTGCCAGACGTGAGGCTATTGCTGGAACATGTTAGAATGCTCTCAGGCAATATATGCACCCGCAGTCTTCGGAGGTGAAGGAACGGGGACGACTGCAGCGATTCCGCAGCTTATAGCGAAACTGAACCGTATGTACGAGCAGTCGTCGGGACAGAGAGTTCTGCAGCTATGCGAAGTTTTCGGAAGGCTGCGGCGGGAAACAATGCCTTGTTTTGAGAGCATGCTACAAAACACTCGTTCTCGTTCTTCCCGTTTCTCCTTCGAGTTTCCCGTGTACTCTGGGTCTGTCGCTGCTTTCCGACGAAGACGGACCTGTGTGTATTTAGTATGAGTGTGCGTATCTCTTGCCTGCGCGGGTGAAATTTGTTGCGGGTTTGTGAGCGTGTCTTGTATAAACGTGAGCACCTGTGCCTGGACCTCCTTTCACGCACACTTTTTTTTTCTTTTCCTTCTTTGTGTGTGTGTGTGTGTGTGTGTGTGTTATATGTCGCGTTTCTCCCTCCCCAAGACGTAGCAGATGTACTACGTTTCATTTTTAGGCGCCCGTCTTCACGGCGACGTTCACACGTCTGGTGCAAGTGGACCCGCAGAATTAAAAGCGAGAACGGTGCTTTGTAGAGCATCACATCCCTTTCGCAAGCTATGGGAGCAGAGGCACCAAGATAGGATCACAAGAATGAGCTGCGTGGACATTTTGCTTGACTTGTTTGCTTCACGTGTTCGGCTTGTTTACATTGACGGGCTTCAGTGGTGATGACGCTGGTCAATGACGTCCATCTGATGACGCTGATCAGTGACGCTGGTCCACTTAAGGCTTTGATGGGTATTTGTGTAGCGCGCAGACCTGCCTTCCCCACACCCTCCTGCTGCAGTCGCACTTCGGTCCCTTCTCCAAAGTAATCAAGACTGCGTGGTACAATTACTGTTTGGTCCAATACCTGATTCCTTGAGCAAGATGTCTGTGGGATGCAGCGCCCGTTTGCGGCCGTCATTGCATGCTGACGATGCGGTTGCACAAAGTCTAGGACGCGATTCCACGCTATTTGTATAAGCCAAGTGCCGAAATTTTCGGTCGTTTTGTCTGTGTGCGAGTTTTGCTGCCGGCAAAGTTGTGCACTCCAATGTGTACCTCCTTGCACAGTTTGTCGCCCGCGCCTTCTAGAAGCAGTTGTTATTCGAACCTTGTTCACTGTCGAAAAGCCCCGAACTTGAGTTACGTTTTGCGTGAGTGCAGATGTGCTTGTTTGTGTCAATAGTCACTCGTTTGATGTTTGCGCCGTCAAATACGACGAAGGGGGCTCTTGAAGTACAGTTGAAAGGGAGATACCGAAAGAGAGAAAAAAAAAAAAAAAGGCTCGCCACGGTGGATTTCTGAGCAAAGGTTGTCTGTTGTCCAATGCTGAAACAAAGTAACATTACCCTGAACATGCACAACGGGACCGGTGTTCCTCAAAGAAGTGTGTGAGTGTGCGCTTCCTGTTCCAACAAATGTCAGCGTCCCTCAAGGCGACGTCAAGGCGAAGACTATGTCGCCATGGACTCTTCCCTTGAATTACTAATATTTTTCATTACCTGATCTTTTCTTTTTTTCTGCACAATAGTCCTTCATCGCTCTGCCCATTCCTCGGAAATAAAGGAAACAAGTACACTTGTGTTGTTCCTTTCTGTCGCAGCGTTAGTCCATACGACGACGATTCTGCGGCCGAATCAATTTCTGCCGCATGCGCGCTTTTTAAAACCAAGGTCAGTGAATGTGCATTCGCGCGTGCGTGTGTACGTGCGTGCGTGTGCGTTTCCTTACTATGTCAAGAATGCATCAACTGGGCCTTCAGCAAGTTCTTTTTTTAATGCGTAAGCATTCTTTGGCGAGCACCGAAGCCCTGTCACGCGAAAAGTGTAATGTCTTGCATCTGCACAAAAGTGCGTAATTTGTAAAATTAAGACATTTAATTGTTATGATAGTGTAAATGTAGATGATTGGAAAATTTTAAGCATTAAGGAACTATTTAAACACCCCCCCCCCCCAAAAAAAAAAAAAGAGGATACCCATAGAGAGATATATAGGGCTCCTTAGAAGATGTGTGGTGAATCTTATAGTAAGGGTCGGCCAACTGAAATTTGGGGGTGGGTCAACTTGAAATTTGGGTGTGATGCAACTTAAATTTGTGGATGGGTAACTTAAATTTGGACATCCGCCAAATTAAGCTTGTGGGTGGGCAAGCTTGAAATTTGAACGTGAGTCAAACTGAAATTTTAGGGTGGGCCGACTGAAATGTGGGAGTGGGCCAACTTGAAATGTAGGGGTAGGTCAAATTAAATTTAGGGGAGCGCCAACTTGAAATCTGAGGGTTGGCCAAGTTAAACTTGGGGGCAGTACAACTTGAAAATTGGCGGTGGGCCAACTTAAACTTGGCGGCAGTACAACTTGAAAATTGGTGGTGGGCCAACTTAAACTTGGGGATGGGTCAAGTTTAAATTTGGGGTTAGGCCAACTCAAATTTGGCGGTGGGACAACTTGAAATTTGCATGTGGGGCAAGTGAAACTTGGGGGCAGTACAACTTAAAATTTGGGGGTGGGCCAACTCAAATTTGGGGGTGGGACAATTCGAATTGCATGTGAGCCAACTTAAATTAAGGGGTGGGTCAACTTGACGTTTGGGGCTGGAGGGTGGCCTAACTAAAATTTGTGGGCGGGCCAACTTAAATTTTGGGGTTGAGCCAATGTCCAATTCAGGGTGGACATTGGGGTGGACTTCGGTGTGGCCCAATGTCTAATTCAACGCTGCTGAACATCTTTAGAGCTATGAACACCTCGGGGGGCAAGCGAGCACGTTGAGACGCTTGGCGCGTTTTCATTGGGCCTTGCGAGGCACAGACAGAATGTAAGCGAGAGCTTGCCTGGACAAGGAACGCGCGCATAACACAGGCTTGAGAGAGCGAGGGGCATCGCGGCCATGCACTCTCCCCTTACGCAACGCCTCACGCGTTACTGCGGCTACTGGTGGTCCCTTTAGATCACTCTGCTCCGTCGACGTGCGCTCAATTGGTACGATTGCATTGAAGGGGCCGGATGCGGCGAGAAAATCTGACAATTGCCTACTAAAGCCTAAGCATTCTTTGCCACCGGAAAAGCCATGGGTAGATGCGCATAAGCTAGGAAAAGCAAGTAAGCAAAATTAAGCAAAAACGAAGTCACAGCCGAGCCAAACATTGCTTACGCATTAGTAGACAATTTCTGCACACAATAGTAGACAATTGCTACAGAATTTCTATGCCTTTTATCAGCAAGATCACTCGAGACACTTTCTTTTACTAACAATGATGATCTCCTTGTACGTCATGTAAGCGAGGACATGGACCACCTTTCTGGAATGATACTTGCACGCTCTTTATTAGCCACCGCATCGAAGACTTGGGTTTGGTTGCTGACCCTAACTAACGCACCTTCGGAGTGATAAGCCCACGGTTCCTCATTCATGTTGTTGCTGGCTCCCCTGGTCATCAAGCTACTAGGCACGAAAATCCAGGCCAATGAAACAGTCGATGTCTCAGCCGATATTGCTTAAGGACCTGTAGTGTGTCTTTAAGCCCCCAAGTTTCACTGTCCCTCCTAGCAGCTCCTGCTGGCAACGAGGGAAGTCACAATTGCGCTGCTCGAATGGACCCTCACATCAACGTCTGCCTTCGCGGGAGTATTAATAGCGTAGCCAACACTGCCCTTGCATATTCATTCCGTTTTTCGCGCAGCCTTTCATCTCGTTGTCGAAGCTTTCGTCGTGGCCACGGGCGCACTTCTTCAACAAGGCATCTCGAGTGCATGTGATCGTCTTGGCTTCTTAGGGGCTTCAGTTGACTGAGGTGAATTGCACGACAAGTCGGTGGTAGTGCACGCTATATCAAGCACACTCGGCATTTTCTCGAACGAAGCGTACTCAGTGTCCTCGTCGGTCACATTTAGCGTTCGACGTACACCTTAGCTAGAAATAACGACACACCGCGTTTTGTACCCGCACCCTCTCTGTAATACACTGCCACGTAGTGTGCACTTTGCCCTATATCACAGGACTCATGGGCAGCCGGTATACCAGACAAAAGAGGACCACCATCAGTCTATTGATTAAGGGCACGAAATTATATTCCAGTGGCTTCCTGGACATACCGGCATTGCACGTAATGACCTGGACGACGAGGCCGCCCGGTCCGCCGATGTATAGGAGTCCGACCAGTTCCGATCCCCTTATCTGGAACCGACGCTGCAAAAACGTCATTTCGTGACTGAAGCATGACACAGAAATACCGGACTTCTCCCAACCTCTCGAAATGTCATCTTCATGCACTTGATCAAGCCCTCAACCTACAAATGCCATCAAAAATCTCCTGTTCTGAAGCGACATTGTTGTGCTGCCTCTGGCTCGGGGTGGCATTTGCAAGGCCCACTCGTTCCACGTCGGAATGGGGGATACGCCCATGTGCGACTCTTTTGGAACAACAGAAACTATTGAACACATCTTGTGTGTCTCCCCGGTACGACGTCGAGTGCGCACATCTCCGGACAGCATTAAACCGCCTGGACTCTAGACCCTTTTCGGAAATGAAGATCCTTGTACCATGGTTGTGCACGTCGATGGCACAGAAAGCCGCGGAAGCGTTATTGTAGTACCTCAAGTCGGCAGGTCTTGGCGACATATTATAGACTCGGTGCGCACCTTCAACTGCGCACGAAACTGCGCTCCCTCTCTGTCTTCTTACACGTATCCCCTTTCCCAAATGCAGGGTAGCAAACCGGACGTGCGTCTGGTTAACCTCCCTGCCTTTCCTCGCCTCTCTCTCTTGCTCATGTAGGAACGGTTAAGAATAGGACACTGCCAAAGGCGTGAGTTAAGAAGTTCACTCTTTATTGGGCGAACTTATTATCATGAGAACAAGTAACAGTGTAACCTATCCTGTCGCGAAAAATCCGGTGTCGTCGGCGGCGACGTTGCCCATTAGAGAAAATTTCCGTATATAGTCAGGTATATGTATATGCCACGCCTTGCTATATGTCATGCGGTATATGTAGATTATGTTACCATACCATATTCTACAACTAAGGTTGCTCGTACCTTGTCTTACATTCTTGACAAAGTTATTCCTCTGAATTTTTAGAATGAAAGCCCACAAACAAATGTCATGAAACAAACACCTACAGCACATGCCTTTTGTGCTAAATCTTCTCAGACTGAAATATTAAAAGTGCGAAACAATAACAGAAACCTGAAAATGATGTCATTTTCTCGGCGCGGCTGTACACTACCTCCGGGATCGGCCCACGCAAGAGGCCGCGTTTCTACCAGAAAGCTCGCCTTCGTGCATAGCTTTCACCGCCAGCGTTTCCCGGTAAACATTACGCTTACATTAGCTGCAGTTGCCGAAAAGCGTGAAGAGCAGTCAGTGATCTTTGAATGAATGTTATCGCGTTTTATCGCTCGTATAAACCGTAGTAAACATTCGCTTACTATAACTAAATTATCAAGCATGCGTGTCACGCGCCCACAGACAAAGATGAACGGATCTCACTCGATGACCGCGACCCCTCACTGTTTCACATAGGGAAGCAAATTATTCTGCTGCATCTCCCTTCAACGCGTGTCTAAAACTTGACATTACACGACCTCCAGCCGTAGGCACGCGCGAAGACCGACCACATGCAGCCGCCAGCCACCAGCTCGGCTACGTTTCCACCTGGCAGAGATTACCTCCAAAATAGGGCGCGGGTGGTGCACGGCCGGGCGAAAGGAGACGCGCGCTTACCTGCCCCTACCCCCTCCTTTCGCACGCTCTGTCACGTGACCTCCAACAATGGGCGCGCTTCAAGCCACCATCCTTCTTGGCACACCCTCGTGAACTGCCCTCGTACCCGCCGCATAAGGTGTGCGGGGCACGACAGGATTTCATCGCACTTGGACTTTATACGAAACCTAACGTCGACGCCGACGACAACGGCGATCATTCGACTGGAGTGTTCATATAATTGCTATCGTAATAAAATACCCCACCCCCGTATATGTGCCTTCTTTTGGTTTAAACTCAAGCAAAAACGGCACATAAATATATTCAGTACCTGCCAGCCTTGAGTCAACGAAAGCGTCATTTTTAGTGGCCATGTTTACGTGAATACGGCAATGGCCAATCGCATTTAACGCATGTCGCTTTCATGTAAACGGCGATAAACGACGGTAATACGCAATAGGACGCAAACGGGGCGCTTACGTTGCTCTGCATTGTGAACGGTAGCTGTGGTACTTGGAAAACGTTTGCCCAACTAAGTTACGTTCATAGGAAGGTTGCTAATTCGGCTAATTAGTTTTAATTAATTCTGTTGCAGGAGCGTATAACGGGAACCAGTAAAACAAGACAACAGGACAACAGACAAGGACAAAAGGCTCGGCAGGTCTGGGACTGACACAGAAATTCTGAATATGCATACGATAATGTACGTCAACAAGGACTTGCGAGATAAGGAAAATCATCATAACGTTTCCGAAGCATGTCTGTGTGTGTTATTCTTTGTACTATTTTGAAGACAAGGTCTTTTTAGCTGGCTTCATACGACTTTGGTGTATCTGGGATGTGGGCATTTTGTAGCCACTTCCTGACAAAAACTGCCCTTTAGCGCCTCCAGAGCGTCGTAGCAAGTCGCAAGAGATTTCAAAATGTAGGTTTCAGCAGGACAAGCCAGAATTGGTCACAGAGTAATTAATTAATTAAATTATGGTGTTTAACGTGCCAAAACCGCGATCTGATTATGAGGCACGCCGCAGTGGGGAACTCCTGATTAATTTTGACCACCTGGGCATCTTTTACGTACACGGGTGTTCTTGCATTTCGCCCCCATCTAAATGTGGCCGCCGTGTAGTCACACACTAGGCAAAGTTAACCGCATCGAAGTAATTGCCGCCAATATAGTCGTAAACTAACCACGGTGCACTATACTCCTGTAAAGGGTACATCGCCGTAGATATAGACATGTTGAGGCAAAGCCGCCGTACGGCACACTTCAGGAAAATTGAGGGAGGTCGCTTGGACTAAGTAGAGCTGCGCGAGGCAATGATGTTCTAGAAGGCGGCTTTGGCGGTGCCCACAAGAAGCGATAATTACTCGCGGAGTAGGTAAAATTGACGGTACGGGCGTGATTAGAGCCAATGTAGTTGAAAATAACCACATTGCACCATAGACTGCAATATCTCCCGGATCGGCCCACCTGGCCTCTTGATCAAAAAAAAAAAAAAAGAGGGTCAACCATGTGCCGACGCTAAAGAAGATAGGGTCGGTCGACGTAATGGCGCGTGATAAAAGATACAAATAACATACGAAATAAGTGAATAATGAACATGAAAATTTTGGGCAGCTTGCTACAAAGCAGCTTGCTACAGCTTGCTAAAATCGGTGCAAGCCCGGGGCGGATCCCGGGTTTGTTTTTTTTTTTTTTTTCCGAGGGAAAAGGGGGGGTCAGCTTCTGTCAATGATGATGATGATAGTAGCCTTTCTTATTTACCAAAATTCACCGTTTCTGCTCAAGATAAACGTGCCTCTCATACAGCTAGTGCAACATCTGTATAGCGAAGAGAGGTATCGGTTTCTCTAAACATACCGGAAAAAGACGTTGCCCAGCACAGCCTTGTGCTTGGCGGCTGTGCCTGATAATTTATCTAAGTCTCTAAGTTTAGTTGGAAGACTCGGGAACATGAATGAAAATAAATGGACGGCTAAAGTGCAGAAGTATGTGTACTTGAAAAGCGTGGACACAGAATGGAGGAAGAGGTCAAGAAAGTTGGCAACCAAGTACAGAGTTATTGAAACTGTAAATAGAAAACCAGGAGTCACCAGAAAGAAAGTGAGAGAAACAGAGACAGTTAATTGGAGAAGAAATAAATTAGAAGGGAAAACCTGTACGATAACACAAAGAGCAGTGTCGTGCTATTTGATGCTCGAGTCGGTTGCCTAAGGACAAAAACATACTGGGGCAAATATTCGGAACTATATTAGGCATGTGGATGCTACAGCCAAAATTCGGAGACCACTCAGCACATCCTAATGGAATGCGACCCAGTGAGAATCGTAGGTAACGTACACCTCCCAGAAGCGCTTGGGTTTCAAGTGGGTGGAACCATCACCGGGTGAGCAGTCCAGATAAGCAAGAGACGTTTAGAGTACTGGTGGAACAAAAGCAGAGAATTGACGCGAGCGGATCTCTTGCAGTTATAGGTACCGGTACAAGGTAGATTTTGAAAGGGAAAAAAGATTAAGGATATGTACACAAAAATGCTAGATAAAAAAATCAACAGCCCTTCCCCTGTTCAGGAAATGGGGGTAAGCGAAGCTTGTGGCAAACGACGCTGTCGCAGGCGTTCCGCTTCGTTTGCCCTAAACTCAGGGCCGGCGGCTCTTCGCTGATGTTTCGCCTGGGCTTCGGAAGCCCTCACGCTAGAATCGGACAAGCTTCGCTTACCCCCATTTTCTCAATAGGGGGAAGGGCTGTTGAGTTCAAGGGCACGTTACAGGTCCCCGAGCCCACAGGGGTGTGCCATTGAGCTTGGATTCTTTCCGCACTATCACCAGGATCGCCCCACTTTTAAGCGTAACCACCACCACCACCACCGCCACCACCACGATCTGAAGCGCAGCAGCCGACGGTAGCAGACGACGAAAAAGCACCGCCCACAGCACTCACTGCGCCTGCGCGGCACTCGTTGCAGCCGCCGGCCGGTGTTGCTGCGCTCCAGTGTTCCCTTTAACAGTGGACCACTCTGTACGTCACCAACACGTGTTACTCCGTGGTAAAAAACCCAGACATTCCCTCTCCTCTTGCTCTTAACTCCTTCCCAACGTGGTTTTCTTTTTTTTTTTTTTTTTTTGCGCATGTGCACTGGTTCCTACGGAGGGCTCTCCTGGGCACGGACGGACGTTTTGCCTAGGCATATACAGCTTCGCTGTAAAGCACGTAGAGCATTCCTGCCTAAACCAAGCAGGCTAGGTGTCTATTTGTCACCGCCCCGTTTCAGGGGGATGCCATTAAATCATCATCATCATCATCATCATCATCACCTGATGTTTCTCCGGCGTGAACGACTGCAGACAGTGACGTTCTTCCCCGGACTCGTGGTCCTGCGACACAAGTTCTCCGCTTTTGCACAGTCCCGCTTTCGCTGTCGTTGTTCACATTGCTGCTGTCGACGCCTCTCCGCTTTGTTAGCTATCTTTCTCCGGCGTGAACGCGCCACGCCACACCCCTGTCTTTTCCTGGTAACGGTAACAGGCAACTCATGGCACCCTGAGGGGGATCTAAGTTAATCAGGCGCGAAGGCGCTCGCGCGGACATGGGCGTGATTGACATAAGGGACGTCCCCTCGTTCGCTCGCCGCCGCCGCCGAGACAAGTGAGGCACGGCCGGCGTCAGGAGGTCTAAGGTGTTCATGAGAAACAATAATTACGGCAACTTCGCGACACCACACCCCTACAGAAAACAGCTAAGCTTGTGAGCGAGCTAGCTTTACTTCTACATTGCTGCTACCACTGGTACTTGCGAAAAATACTTTTGAAGAATGCTGGCAGCCACATTTTTTGCGACAGGGCCATCACCCTGTCAGCGAGGGGCGATGCAGAAATCTGAGGGGGGGGGGGGGGGGGGGGTCAGGACATCCGGACATCCCCCCTGGATCCGCGCCTGGGTGCAAGGCTGGAGTAAACAGCGGCGCTGGTGATCGGCCTAGCTTCTTCCAGGTTTTACTAGGCTTGGCTAAGTTTTGCTAGCAAATGCTAACTGCTGCTAGGCACGGTATTCCGAATCGGCTCGCCGCCAACACGCAGATTCTCGCTTGGCCGCGCGACGCGCTTCAAGATGAGCGGCTTCTTCTTCGGGTGTCCGGATTTTCCTTGGTCGTCCCATGTCAAGGCTACATGCACTCGCCACAGAGTCAACGAGAGTTCTGCCGCCGTCGCGGTGGCTCCGAGCTTTATCTTACCGGTGACGTCACGGCCAAGCTGCGCCTCCGCACTTGCCGGGGCGTGGCTGGTTGAACCTGCCGAGCAGCCGCCAGAAGCGCCGGCTGCGATCACGGACACCGCGCTCGTTTGGTGCGAACGCGGGAAAACGCGGACGGCGTCCGGCAGCAGCTCTGCGCGTTGCCTCGCTGGTGCTGCTACAATTTCTTTCTCTCTATCTCATTTTCTTTCTCTCTCCCAAGCATAGCGCGAGCCACGCGCATGCTCTCCTTCCCTCTCCTTAACGTCTAATGTTGGGGCAACAAGTGCACAGCACAGAGAGGAGGCGAAGCACACGCCGCTCCGCGAGGTGGTTGCTACGTAACGCGCGTTGACGGCATCGCCAGGCGCAATTTTTTGTTCGCACTACGCGGCCTAACCAAGAGCTCCGCTGTTAAAAGAGACAGAAAGAGGTCGAATAGAGAAATACAATCAACACTCCATCATCGAATCACTTAAATCACTATATACGTCAACCCAATAAAATTGGGTTTGGGTGCATACGACAGGCATTACCAAACAAATCCTGACTGGGAGCTTACCACTGTCGTTGAAAAGTGTACAATCATTGCATTCTACCGGTGCTAACATATGGGGCAGAAATTTGGAAGTTAACAAAGAAGCTCGAGAACAAGGACTGCACAAAGAGCGATGGAACGAAAAATGTTAGGCCTAACGTTAAGAGACAGGAAGAGAGCGGTGTGGATCAGAGAGCAAACAGGGATAACCGATATTTTAGTTGACATTAAGAGGGGAAAATGGAGCTGGGCAGGCCATGTAATGCGTAGGATGGATAACTGGTGGACCATTAGTTACAGAATGGATACCAAGAGGAGGGAAGTGCAGTTGAGGACGGCAGAAAACTAGATGAAGTTAGGAAATTTGCAGGCGCAAGTTGGAATCAGCTAGCGCAAGACAGGGGTAATTGGAGATCACAGGGAGAGGCCTTCGTCCTGCAGTGGACATAAATATAGGCTGATGATAATGATGATACGTAAACCTTGACTTATCAAGGGATTACCCAGCCCTACGAACTAGCTCGTAAAACGTACCCATCTGGACACATCTCCCTCAGCAAAGAACTGGAGACGATCATGAGACAGCTTCAAACCAACCCTTTTCCACACCCAACCCGCCTACACACCATGTTTCCTACCATCTACGATTCTTCGTGCCCTCACTGTGAGGAGCCTGCCACACCTTACCATGCACATAGCATGGGCCTGTCAACGTAACCCCACCCTAGACATACTTCCTAATCTGTGTGTGACGCATGGTGTGTTTGTGAAGAATAAAGTGTGCTTTTTGTGAATCATTTCAATGTAATGCTGATATTATCTTAACACCGAAATAACAGATGTGCGTTGGTACTAATGACATATGGATATGCTACTTCGTTCAAACTCTGGGTGAACATATTGCTCTGAATTCATGCAAAACTCCCAAGGCTCACACGTGTAATGTGTCTGTTAGAGAATAAGGTCTACAAATACAGATGGGAGTAATCATGTTAGATTGTGACGCGAAGTTGTGGCGAATGTTCTCACTTACTACACTTCATTTGTATTGTGTGCTCAGTTTATGAGATGTCATAGCTATGCAACGTGAACTGGCACAGTAGACTACTTGGCGCAACAAGCCTCAAACAGTAAATGTTGATTTTTTCCTGCCGAGAAGTTGGCCCCGTGAAATGTAGATGGCGTTTCCGTGCCTCCACAAGCCGCCATTGCAGGACGTATGGGCTTCTATGGCACCTTCGCTACCATGCATACAGGGGTGGGACTTCCAAGACATTTTGGAGGAATTTTTGGAGCAAGTAAAATTGAATTCTGGAGCAGTTTGGAGCAGACAAAATTACATTTTGGAGCAGCTTGAAGCAGACTAAATTTCATTTTGGAGCAGATAAAGTTTCATGTTGAAGCAGTTTGGAGCAGGATAATCTGAATTTTGGTGGAATATGGAATATGGCAGCGCAACTCGAAACCACGATGAAACACAGAATAAATCAACATAAAGCGCGTAGTAGAAGCGCACTTTGTAGCTATAGCGCATTAGAATATGGAAGAGTGGGTCGAGCGGCAGCACGGCAGCCGAAGCATCGGTGGCACTACGATCGAACTATATATTCCCGCGCCGGCACTCATGATCATAGCGGAAAGTGTTTTCAAATTATGCGGTCCAATCGACGCGATAACCAAATTGCTGGGTCATCATATGTCACCGCAGACCCAGAGAGCCGCTAACAACCCTGGGCTGGTATAATGTAAAACTATTCCAATCTACCTTTATTGTGACAGCAACTACATGGACATACCAGGCGCATTTCTGCCATCGTCGTTGTCACCATGATGTTCCGTACAAAGTCCAGGGGCGATAACATCGTCGCCGCGTGCCGTATGCTGTATGTGCAGTGAAAGCGTGCGCGAGTAAGCAGACGATGGCTGCTCAATCTCGCACGTGCAAGGGAGGAAAGCGGAGAGGAAGCACGCTGTCTTCATCGTGCACAAGGGCCCGGAAGAAGGGAGGGACGAGGGAGAGGGGTGGCTTCTACTCTGGTGGCTGCTGCGTATGGCGCGGCTCGCGGGCCCTACCTTGAAAGCGATCTGCGACGTGGACACAGGGCACCTTTCTCTGTTTTCGCCGCTCAGTTAGCGATGAAACGAGAGCCGCCACGCAGGTCAATTCGCTCATTGCTGCTGCCGCGCTTCCTCACTCCAGCGTTTTGACAGCGAGTTTCCGCTGTCATCGAGTGAAACGTGTTCATGTTTGCTTGTGCGCACATGACACCATGCTTGCTAATTTAGTTAGTAAGCAGCAAATGTTTGCATGTTTATACAGCCGAGAAAACTACTATCCTGACTTCGTTTAGCTGTCGACTAATTTGCTATCGCAATCGATGCTTCGCCTTTCGGCCGAAACTGTGACATTTTATTCCAAGTCCACCATTAGCCCTTCCTGATAGGTCTAAATCGCTCAGGCCTCGCCTATATGGCCATAAAACAGATTGGAATAGTTTGACTTTATACCAACCCTTGCGACAGAGAAGCCCCCCCGTTGAACCCACTGCAGCGGGCGCCTCCCTAATATTTAGTTTGCTCGCAGTGCCCTCAGCCTACCTTTCGTTGTTGATGATGTATGGTGTTTAATGGCGCAAGGGCCAGGTATGGCCAAAGAGTACCTTTCGTTGTTGTGCGCCTCGGCTAGGGAGCGCCGTACTTACCGCTCGGCCCACTCAACCGTATTCTAGTGCACTCTAATTACAGCTCCCCTGGCCGTTCCGTCAGCAGCGACAACAGCCGTGAGTGGCTGCGCGCGCACCGGCCACTTCCGGAAGTGCCGAAAAGTTCAATGTTATAAGCGCGAAAATTACCAGACACTGTACGGGAGGCACCGTAGCGTGGTGTTCGGAATGTAACGGCTGCACTTTTTCAGAAAACGAATCTGCTTGCTGTTCGCGGCCACTGCCTGAGCACACACATCAAAGCCACTGTGGCGCAGCATGGCGCAATTGGTGCAGGAGTCCCACCTCTGGGGAGGGGGGCGTATTACTCCGCACCGCCTAAGCAACCCCATGCGCCCTCCGCAAGGCTCCGGGGGGAGGGTAGGGAGGGAGGAGGCTGTGTATTACACCGCGCGCTCCCACCCGGGCGGCTATCTTGAAAGCCATCTGCGGCAGGGGCAGAGCCCTTCCTCCCTGCGCAGTGTTTTCACGGCATAGTTCGCGCTGCTGCGTGCGGCGGGACAAAGGTCAATTCGTTCGCTGCTGCTGCCGTGCTTACTCACTACAGCGTTTTGACGAGCGAGTTTTTGCAGTCATCGAGTTAGACGCCTTCATGTTTGCTAGTGCGCACGTGACACAATGCTTGTTAATTTAGTTAGTATGCCTATGTTTACAAGTTTATACGGCCGATAAAATTACTATACTCACTTCGTATAGCTGTCCACTAGTTTGCTATCACAATCGATGCTTCGCATTTCGGGCGAAACTGCGACTTTTTTTTTTCACTCATACTGCAATATTGAACCAGCATTCATTAAGCGCCTATGTATTGTTCCTTTCGATGAGGTTTCTTGTGCAAGAAATTTAATTATATTGGTGCACGTGAGTAACTTTGTATTTGTACATCTGAAGCGCAGTATCCTGATTGCGCATTTGAAGACCGAAGTGGAAAGTGCCATATGCGTTGCACTTGTAATAGACGAGCACCAAAGTTGCAGTTAGACATGCCTGGAGTATGTCCAGTGCTCCCTGAAAAAATTTGCCTAGGAGCATTTCTTTGGATTCTTTGTACCTCCAGGTTATCTGCTACCAGCGATGTTCAAGTTCGTAGAATATACATACTTCGATGCGAGTTTTAAATTGCCCACTATATTTTACCTCAGGATTATCCCGACACTATATTTTAATTTTTTTAAAATTGTAACGTTAATGTAACGACACGTTCCAATGTTCGAAGTGTAACTGGAACGCGTTCCTTTCACATTAAAGGAACTTGTAACGGGAACTCATTTCCAGATTAGGAAGTAACAAGCTTTCGTTCCTGTTTTAGAGGAACGTGTACAACACTGCCATGCAGAGATGCAGCCAAGTTATTTTTTTTTTTTTAGCTCGACAAGCGCTCTTCTCTGCACTTCCGATCTAATAACTCAGTGCCCACACATCACTGTAAAAAGTCCCTTTACTATTCACATAATTGCTGCAAATGTAGACCACTTCTACAGCCTTATAATCATTTCCTCCGGTATCGGCTCTTTGACTTGAACTTTTTGACAGGACCTTTATTCTTCTTGACCAGTCCCATCTGCACCTTCTCCGTGTAGGAAGGCCTAAGATGGAAAAAAGCAAATAAATTTGAAATAGTCTCAACATTCTATCAATATCAGCAGAATTTTCACTGGGACGTGAATTGGAGAATGCACTATTACATAGGCAAGCGACAGCTAATGCTCACGCCCAGAGCCACACAAAATTTATTTTCTCACTGAATTTGCGCCTAAGCTATTGCGACAGCGTGATGTCACAGGCAAATTAATTTTTCCAGATCCCTTTGTGCCATCACTTATGTAAGAATCACAAAGACCCCTTCATTTTGTCCCTCTAGCTACATACCCATAACGGAATTTCTTGACAGCCTTCCTGCTGGTGTCCACAAGCTCAGCATCAAAGCCCTTGCGTTTCTGGGCACCTTTCTTCCCTTTGGCTGCAATGAGAAATCCACAGGTTACATGAAATGTTGAGCCAAAGAGCGGCACTGGACTATCTCACAGGTTATCGTAACACTTGTTAAAAATATCTTTGTCTGGGCGGTAAAAGTAGTACACATTATGTGTAGCCCTTTCCGTCTGCGTGTTTCCTTGCCTCCCCTCGCCCAAGTTCGACCACCGTTGTACCTACCACGTTACACCCATTCTGCACATGAGTGCAAGACCAAAGGAAAAGTTCATTAATTGGCATTCTAACTGATTGTGGTGTAAGATAGAGTGAAAATGTGCTTTCCTCCTAAATTTGTTTTTGGGCAGTCTAGTTACTGCAACATTCAGAAATATATTAAGAACAAATGCCACATAATGCTCAGTTTTTATAAGCACACTTGAATTTTTTTTGCGGCGGTAGTTACATTCACCGCATTCCTTGAGAACCATATCCAGAAGAGCAAAGCGTATAAATTGACGACCTATGCATAGAAAGAGCCAGACACTACTTTATAAGCATGTCAACAAGATAGACGAAGTGATTAATGGTGCCTAAGCACGCTACATTACATAGCTGATACAGATGCTAGTGCTACATATGCCTGACAAGGGCTAGCCAAGAACTGAAAGACGTAGAACTATGGCACACTCACGTGGATGCGCTTTTGTGCCATCATTCTCAGTGACAGCCCGCGTGCGCTTGGGTTTCTTCGCTCTCTTAGCCAAGCGTGCCTGGTACTGCGCTGTTTTCTCCAACTCCCTTGAGACACGATCTTCAGCCTGCAGATGACAGCAAAAATATAGCTCGAGCAGTGACACTGCCTGCTCTGCGACACAACAGAACTAAGCAATACGGGTCAATAGAGCATGCAATGATACTGTTACATATGTAAGCAAGAAATCACATGAAAATAAAGAAGAGAGAGGAATAGGCCTATCAATGCCCAATTCAAAAAGACAAACACTACTCAAAGCATATTTCTTCAATGCCCCTCAACAAAGTTACAGTAGAACCACTTTAAGATGGAATGCTCGATTAGCTGCACAGCTTGGGATTCTTTGTTTTGTTTATTGCGATAGAGTGCACTTCCGTTAAAAAAGTCAAATTTCAGATAAAATGAACAAATTTGCAAGGCAGCTTTCTAAAGTGGGTGCCTGTCATGGTAGCTTAATGGCTATGGAATTTGGGTGCTGAGTTACGTGTGTCTGGTTTGACTCCCCATATCGGCAGCCAGGTTTCCAAGTGCAGAAAACGCTTGTGCACCTAGATTTGTTTGTCTATTAAAAAGAAACCAAGCTTTTCAATATTAATCTAGAGACGTGAAGTATTTCTCAAGGCCCCTGGGTTGCTTTGGGATATTAAACTGCTCCAATAGATAGATCAGTAATTCATTAAGCGGGGTCGCCTACTACACCTGTGCTCTCTTATGTGTTTACAAATATACCGTCAGCCAGCAACCAAAGGTAGTGAGCGCCAGGCACTGAAACGGCAGTACTCTAGCTGCCTTATTTTCATGCATTCATGTTCCCTTACACCTTTCACAATGAGAATTACCAAAGATGATTAAGCAGGCTCAACATGTTCCGACACCTTGAACCCTGTTTTAGAAATACTCACATTCTGAGCCCGTGGAGGTATTTTCAACCTCTTGAGGGTGTGCTTGCTGTGCTTTCCAAGCTTCAGTTGTACTGAAAGAAAGTGCATGAAACATGCAAGGTTAAGCGCAACTTTGCACCAGGCAGGCATTTTACATAAAGGAGTAAAGACTGCCAAGTGTTGGTCACCTGCCCCTTGAACAATGTGATACAGCAGAACCCCACTGATACGTTTTTCAAGAGACCGCGAAAAAAAAAGATGCAACAGCCCGAGAGACCTAACTGTGAGGAAGGCCACCAATCGCCACAGCTATGTCAGAAACAGCTCTGAATGGCTGCCAGTACAGTTATTACGCTCGTATTGTTACCGAGGATGGTGCTTGTGCACGTGTATAATTAAGGGGCATCTACAATGTTTCGCAACAGTGGCTCTCCTTTCAACTCTGTTGACCACGATATTTTGCTTATGCTTCACCGCATAACACGGCTCCATTGTGGCGAAGCTGACTTGAGAGAACCAACAATTATGCTGTGCATAAAAGACCCTTGCCAGCTCCAAAAAACGTTCAGTCACTTTAGCATACGCTAAAGAGGATAAAGGCGAAAGCCTACACACTCATGAAACATTCACTGAATTAATTCAGATTACTATTCGAACGCGTTGATACCTCCTATTAGTAACTTGTTTTCTGCCACCAAAGGTCGTAGGTTCGAGTGTCTTAATTAATTCTATCTTAATTAAGGCACTCGAACCCACGACCTTTGCTGGTCGCACTATGACGGCACCACCAATTTTGGTGCCATTGAATTTTCCGGATGGTCAAATTTTCGACCCATGAGCCATCTAAGGCTTTCGCCTTAATAAATTAACGGTGCACTCAGTGGATCTGGCCCAGTGTGCATGGTTCCCAGTAGGCTTTAACTGATGCACACTTCGCTTTGGGTGCTTCGCCAACTGATCTGTGCACATGTGCAGCGCCTGGCTTGCGCAAACTTGGGTCGCTAATGGCAAATCATGGTCGCTTACTGCAACGTACAAGCTGGCTGCACTGCTAAATTTATGTGACCACCACATTCAAACGCAACGTAAGATGCAGGGACATTACAGATTGGCAACGTATCAAGGGAAACAACACATGGAAGTCAATGGGCCCTTGGAGGTAGTAAAAGGAATGCATTCGTCTTTTCAGACTGCCTGATTTTTGGGACGTTTTCGTGGCCCCTGGAGAGTCCGAAAAATCAGACGTTGACTGTATATATACATGACGCTAAAAGCCCGCATCACCCAGATGTGAGACCGCGGAGTGCCTCACACACGTCGAAGTGCTTGTTGCAGGTTTTTATTGAAGACAAGGTAGAAATGGACACACTGCCAATGCAAGCTAGCCTGTATGGATACGTGCTGTGCTGCCATCAGTGCCCATGTACTGCGAATTGCACGTTAAGTTGCCCAGCCGTGTGTGTCTGTTATATTATCAACAATACGCAGTTTCAACAGCCAATAGTCACGCGTGGGCAAGTAGACAGGCGCCAACTGCGCCTGTCTACTTGGATGGTGTGTTGGGTTTTGGTACTGACTTCCTTTTGGAACAAGTTGTCACCGCTTCTCGAACACCCTAAAAAGTCTGCGTGTCTCTCTTCGAGTGTCCCTCAGCACTCCAACGCCTCGCGGCTGGTATGTCTTTTCGTTCTCAGCCCTTCCTCTCTGGCCCCTGCGTCGGTGACTGCCAACACCACATATATGCTGTTAGTTTCGAAAGTGGCTTTCAGCTTGCAGAACATCCGAGCCCATTCCCACTTACGTGTAACTGAGTGAGCACAAATAAAACGCCTTCAGCGGGACCCCCAAATTGCACAGCAATGAGTGTTGTGTGTTGCTGCCGCAAAGGGGAATTATTCCACAGACGTGGCACGCAGTGGTTTTGTTAAATTCAAATTGCATGTAAAGATACGTCTAAGTCTGGGTTGGGGTCGGTTTTGTGCTGGCCGCTTGTGAAGTCCTAAAATGCTATTCGCAATAACGAATGACCACAGTTTGCACAAGCCGTCCATATGTGCAGTGAGGAAAACAGAGCACCCTGCTCATTTTTCTCCATGGCATGTACTGCCCTTCAGATTTACTCTCGTTTGACGGCACCTGCCAAAACAGTGCTGCTTCTGAGTGCAACTGACTGTTCATGCTACTTATGAGTCCCGCACCTTGCTCACGAAACTTTTCCTTAGGTGTCTGGAACCAGGTGCGCGGTGGCTCATTGGCAGCTTTCTTGTTAACAAGCTCGGACGCCTTCTCGACCTCCTTCTCAATGACTCCCAGTTCCTTCTCAGCCTTCTCCTCCTGCAGGATGCTCTCCAACTCTTGCTCGAGGCCGGCTATCTTCTCCCGGAAGTGGGCCACCACATCTGGACAAGTGCACAACGAAAAAGTGTGATTAGGCAGTAAAAAAGAACATTTGGAAGTTTCGCCCCAAGGGTGAAGCACTGACAGCATATAGCAAGGTATAGCGTTGTGCTTGGCCTCCTCGGACGGTGTTCTAGTATGTATACGCGGGTGCGACATGTTGGCAAGATGCAGTACAAAGGCAACTCCTGCTGGGTAGAAGAAACAGTGCTCTGGCAACGACAAGGCATCTCACAATGCTGGAGTGATAAAAAGGGCTGCCAGTGGGGTTGCAGGTGTCGCAACTGGATTGTGCGTGAGATGAGACCAACGGGAAACCATCAGCTTGAATTCAGCGCACAATAAAATATTAGATAATGTTAGCTTGACGTTTAGTCCCATTCTGCTCAGCGCATAGCATACACACAGCAGCTCATCAGGAATGCTAGTGCGCTTATAGTGCACATGTGCACAACACTCATGCCAGCAGCGAAAGACAGAACACTGTCCTGGCTCTGCCACCGAGGCAATGGAGCGTGGCGTTGATGGTGCGTCAACTTCGCTTCGTCTTCCTTGCAGCCAAACGCACTCTGCATCTGAAAACCCTCTAAACCTCCGTGCGCGAGCCACATATGCGCCGTTGAACAAGACAGCCTGACAACGATGGCATCAACAGTATTTCTGCACCTCAAGCGTGTGTAAGTTGATATTGCAATAAAATTAAATTGTGTGGTTTAACATCTGGAAACTACACAGTGGGTTATAAAGGATGCCATATGGAGGGCTCTATATTAATTTTTACCACATCGAGTTTTTTGACGAGCACCCAAAGCACAATTTACAAGCGTTCTTGCATTCTGCCCTCATCGCAATGCAGCTGCTGTGGCTTGGAATAGAACCCATGACCTCGTGCAAAGGCAGTAAAAAGAAGAAGTTGCCATTTTCTGCACCACAAGGTATGGCAGAAACATAACAAGAAAAGCGGAACAAGCAACATGTACAGCCAAACCAGAAGATAGCTGACAAGTTCAACTTTAAGCGTTCTTGCAATCACAAACAAGTGAAATGGCAACATTGTTAAAAGTCAACAACTGTGCACTCTATACACAATATGTTCTTGGGCATGAGAAGGCCGCGTGGCAAAGCTCTATCAGCAGGCAAAGGGTTGACTGTCCCCGACTTCGTGAAAAAGTTATATCGATAAGCTGGAAAGCAGCAATTTCTCGAGGCAGGAGAGAAAGGTGTAGCTAATAGTGTAAACGAGCTTAAAATAACACGATGGCAGCTTTTCTTTTTTTTTTTTGGACTCTACAACTTCCCAGGCTGAATGAATGCGCCCAACACAAAAGATGTTTCTAATCACTGCGAGCAAGCAGCGATTACACACGCAGTAATTACACAGGCTATCAGTTTGTCACATGTAAGTTCCGCAAGGTGCCGCTAGAAGATTGGAGCAGCCACCCAAGCTCCGGGAAGAAAAAGTGAATAGTTGCACGAGCACGGCGACGCGAGGCGCGATCTCGCAGTGTTCGAACCAGGCAGGCAGCAAACACGCATGCATACATATCTACAAAGTGATGTTTTACGGTTTATGCATAGATGTTTATAATAACATAACATCAGCACATAAATGTCTAGCTTTATTCTGTGCTGCATGAAGGTGGCTAGGCACCATGCACGAGACAATACAGAACTATTGATGCTTTTGTCTTGTGCTGGTCAGTGCTTAAGATGTGATGAATCACTGGATCATCAATGGATGCGTCAATCCAGCACTGGCAGCTCAACAGCAAATACAAGCCACATCATGCAACTGTAAGAGCTTTGAGTTCCTGCAAGGTGCTAGTCACCGTGGCAACGTTCACCCATATTAACCCAAATCACAGCAAGAAATGTGTACTGGTCAACCCCATTCGGGGCTTCAAGTTTCTGTGGTGTGCCAGCTGTCATGGCAATATTCAGTAAAGACATCATGAATGCTACAACAGCTTTGGAGTGTTTCCATATAAAGTTTCTTTTTGCCATTAAACACACCTACCAGGTGGAAGAATTCGTTGTTTGACTGGTGTCCTGGCTTGCTTTGACGATCTCCTTGAGGAGCTTCCTCTCTTGCTCACCGACCATTGAGACTGACCTGCAAACAGGTTGATGGACAGAACGGTTAATTTTGGGGCTTTCACTATAAGACCTTTTGGAATACCGAACAAATTTACCGCAGTACCCAGAAGTTCGTTATCTCGAGATTTCACTGTAGTAGCCAATCTAAGCCCCTTGCACATGCAAGCAGAAGATTGACATCACTGCAATACAGTATTTCTCCCAGTGTCTGGATAGTCAGAAACTTAGCCCACCACCATGAAATCCAGTTACTTTCCCTGGCAATTATGAAAACCTTGCCCCGATCAACCTCATAATCAGCAACTACCAAGTGTTCTACAAGTGCACTGTAAGCGGCGTTCTTCTTCTCCCAGGTCTTTTTTTTTCTTTTCATATGAATTTACTACCCGAGCAGACATGATGCTTTATAATCACCGGTTTCAATTCAGGATGAGATACATCACATACCGTCCGCTCTTGCCAGCTCGAGCTGTTCTGCCCACACGGTGAACGTAGTGTTGAACAGTGTGAGGTAACGTGAAGTTGATTACCTGCAGTATATAAACACACATCAGTCAACAATCACTTCAATGACAAGCAAACTGCCAATGCAAACTGCTTTGGTCTTGCAACAAGAACCTGCAGATCAGCCTTGTGACAACAAGTACAATAAAGGAGAGAGCACCTGTGATAATACTTATCTGCAGTTTCTGCAGTGGTGCAGTCAATGTCCCTAGACTCCCTAGGGATCATGATAACATCCAAAAAAATTAATGCATGCCGTTTACTGCCCACAAGGGCTCAAATCACCACAGGCAAGTCCAAAATAGCTGTGAGGGCCTGCTGGTACGTTTATTAGGTGTATCTGCACTCTGTGACAGGAGGTGGAGGATGTGCGCAAGTATAATTAAAGTTTGCCACATTTCCACAATTTTCATACACCCCCGAATCTAACAAGCACCCAACTTTCACAGGCTTAAAGTAAAAAAATAAACGTGTACCTGAATGTAACACTTGCCTGATTTATAAAAGAAAAATATAGAACGTCTCTAGGCTTGTGATCAGAAAAAAAAAAAAACGAGACATGTGGAATTTATCTTGACAAACATTTTTTTGAGTGGGCTTTCATAATGAAAGCGTCCCATTATCGTCACTACTGGCGTCGTCAGTGGTGACGATTATAGGTCACAGAATACCAAGCACACAAGGCAGTATTCTCGAGTGACCACGTTTAGAGATGCTACAATCAATTTAACGAGATTTTACGTGAATCTGCATTGGACTAGTCGAAATGTGCGGCCAAGAGTGCTCCTGGCACTCTGCGCAGATAGCGAGCTTGGCACAGCGCAAGAAACACTGGGGGCCGTATATGCCGACATCCAGTGCCTGGTTGCGAAATTGCGCGAAAGTGATAGCATCTCCAAAAGTGATCGTAGAAGAGCCCAAAATGAACTCACAGCAGCCTTCAAGAAAACGTGCTCTGCTGCCATCTCATGATGGCGATGACACTGTGTCTGACAGCTCTAACGGTACGCTGTTGCCAACACCATGAATATGGTTTTGCTTTCGCACCCAAGTGTAGTGCGCAGGCAGTTTCCGGATCCATTTCTTTTTCTATAAAAAGATGCACGTTAGATTTGTGCAAATACGGCCCCTTTCCAATCTTGGTATGCTTTACCGCAACACATGCCGTTTGCTTGACTGCATAAAACAACTTCACTGCATGCAAAGCTGACTTTTGGGAACTGGCCTTTTCCAACGCTTGACCCTTGCTGTGCTTTCAAAAATTAAAATTAAATTATGGAATTTTACGTGCCAAAACCACGATCTGATTATGAGGCACACCGTAGTGGGGGACTCCGGAAATTCGGACCACCTGGGGTTCTTTAACGTGCACCTAAATATAAATACACGAGTGTTTTCGCATTTCGCCCCCGTCGAAATGCGGCCGCCGTGGCCGGGATTCGATCCCGCGACCTCGTGCACAGCAGCCCAAGACCATAGCCACTGAGCAACCACGGCGGGTGGCCGTGCTTTCCTCGCTTCGAAGCCATCAGCGAGGATGACAAAGGTGGAGTCAGCGTTATTTCTGACAGCGGTGAATGCTTCCAATAAAAAATATGGCACCGAACTGCAGGAAGCTTGGTAGCAAATGCTAAAGCAGCCAGGCCTAGCGTTGAGACCTACTCAATCTGTTGAACCAATTCATAACGGCCACTGAAATTTCTGATGCCGTACCAGACATAGCTGGATTTATCCGACATGATGCGCGACCTTTTCAGGACAATAAGAATTTTCATTGACCATGTGAGAGGGAATCCTAAATGAGGACTGGCACACCCACCGTCTTCACATCTTTGATGTCAAGTCCTCGGGCTACCAAGTCAGTGGTGACGAGCACGTCCACTTCCATCTCCTTGAATCGGTGCAGAGCCTCGAGGCGCTGTGCCTGGTTCAGGTTGCCGTGCAGCTCATCCACCCGCGCTCCCAGCAAGCCCAGCAGAACACGCAGCCGATGGGCAAGCTTCTTGGTCTGCACAAACACGATGGTATGGTCGTGGAACGTCCGGCACACCAGCGCTGCAAGATAATGAATAAGGAGATGGCAGCCAGTTATTATTAGCCTAGAGTACTTTCAACTTCATTTGATGCAACGTAATGAAAGCAGGCTTTTTTCGTGCTCATGATACTTCCTCAAAGCATGAACTCTCATGACGCCTCTGTCGAAGCACAAACGCCTTGATGCCTAAAACATGGCTTTTCTGACCTGTTCCTGGCTCTGCAATTGCTTCAGGTGCATGCAGTCAGTAGAAGCTTGGCCTTTAAGAACGGATTTTATTATCCATGAGGGAGTCGGCGCTGGGGCATAGATTCGGACACCTACTATCAGTTCGATTTTGGACACCTACTATCAGTCCACCAACTAACCTAAGCTTTCAAACCTTGGTACTGCGCAACAAAGTAGGTGTATGAAGTGCTGCGTACCCATTACAAAAAAAGTCACAGTACTGCATGACAGGCGAAGCATTAATTGTGATAGCAAATTATTCGACAGCTATAAGAAGTAAGGTTACTTGTTTTATCAGCCACATAAACTGCCATAAACATTCACTTACTAAATAAATAAAAAAGCATGCGTCACGCACATACAGGCAAACACGAACACATCCCACTTGATGACCACAGAAGCGCGATGTCAGTGATGTTATCCCACTTCGACTTTATACAGAACTTGAAAACTGTTTAAATCCAACATCAGAAAGTATGCGATAGAAACGCTGGGGTGATGAAGAGTGGCAGCAGTGGCGATTGAATTCCCATTCACACTGCCTCTCGCTTCAACGCGAACTAAGCGCGAGAGAACATGGTGCACACAAAGTCATCAGCTCTGTCCAGCCAACTAGCCTTTGAACGCAGCGAAGATTGCCTCCAAGGTAAGATGCGCGTGGCCGCACGCAGCCACTGCAGCTGGGGCAGAAGAGAAGATGCGCACTAACATGCCCCCCCCCCCAACTTCCTTGCATGCATGATAAGACTGCGCGCACACTCTCCGCCATTCTCCCTTGTTAGCGCGATAAGACACAGCTGCACCAAGCTGCCATACTTCTCGGCTCACCCTCGCAAGCTTTCACTCGCACCTACAGCATACGGCACGCGGCCGTGATGTTATTGCACGCCGACTTCATACAAAACTTCAACCTTTTTAAGTCAAACGATAGACAGTATGCGATAGAAACAACGGGACAAGACACTTTCTATCATGTACTGTCTATTGTTGTGCTTAAAACGTTTTCAAGATGCAAGTCGACCAACTAGCCTGATTGACCATTTTGTTGCTTTATACAGAAAACCATGGCGATGCCTATGGTGGAAATTTGCCTGGTGTGTCCATGTAATTGCTATTGCAATAAAATAAAGATTCAAAGTTTTCTCTCTCTCTTTGTTTTTCTTTGCCAACGACTTCATAGAAGCTACCATGTGGTTCATAAAATGAAACTACCAGACAAACTTTGGAAGCTGAAATGAGTGGCACTAACGAATACAAAATACAGTACAATCTCAATGATATGAATCTCTCATGACAACGCGAAAATTCACATCATCTGAAATTTGTATCACCCAAACACATAAAAAAAAAGTGGGAAATAAGGGGGGACATGCCAATGAAATAGCAGACTTGCTAAAAATGTTTGATCTCATGCCAAAATATATTGAAGAAATACGCAGCAGAATTTGAGGGAACTGCCCTTTAGTGTGTTTTCCTTGAAATCGGGAACAAAATCAGGCTTCGGGACGTGCTATAGCACCACTTACCGCGCAAGCACAGCTTCCCGATGACACAGTGCCGCCATCTTGTTATCACCGTAAACAACAGAGATCAGAGTTTCAGATAGCTGCAGCGCTGATATCTCCATGCAGAAATAAAAGCAACAAAAGCGAGTGCGAAAACGGAACACTAGACCTACGATTCGTTACTGCAGTCACGTGGAGTGCAGGGAGCGCTCCTAACGGCTGACACATATTTGAATCGCTGGTGCACTTGTTTCGCGCAGGTTCTGCGAGCTGCACACTCTGCATATTGCAAAACCGACATTTCAAGATCTACCTGGTTATCTCGAGTTTCTTTCGTTGCTGCGTCCTAGCGGCTGCCTGATGGTGACAAGGACATGATTTGCTTAAAATACGGGAATCCGTTTACTTTTCTTTGCGGCAGCGAAGTTACTTCACATTACGCGATCTGATGGGTGCAAAGGTAGAAAATTTCGAATTGTCATCGGGCGCCGAAGACGACCGAAGGCGTGGAATGCAGAGATAAGGCTACCCGTGGAAGCGAATGCCACCAATCTTGCTAACATTGCAAGACTGGGTCATGTGTGACTGCCAGCTCCTGATAAAGTTGCAAGGCATTTGAATTCGGCCGACAAGTTGCATGACACTGCACAAAGCAAAACGTTTTTTTAAAGCATGAAATGCTTTTAGCATTTCATGCTTTAAGTGACCTTGAGCCACAAGCCAGAGCCGTTATCCGGGCACTCAAACAAGAACATCCGTGCATTGTTGCGAGCACAAAACTAGATCATCCAGGCAACCAGTTGAAATTAAGAAATACGGTCTTTGGCCCCCAACCCCTTGTACAGGAGCGCATCACATACACTAGTTACTGCTCAAACAAGTTACAAAAAAAAAATATTTCTTCTGAGTTCTTCCTAATGTTTGTTCACGATATCACTCAAGCTGTAACTTCTTGGGCCCCCCCCCACTGGAACTTTTATTTGCATTTCCAATAGCAACGTTCAAAAGGCAGATAACAGTGCAATAAACACTTGATTGTCATCTTCTGGCACTGAGACAGGGTTGCCTGTGCTCTTTTTAACGCCAGCAATCCGTGAGATCTGCAGCACGAGTTTTGCGCCACCTAGTTCAAGAGAGGGACGCCACGCTGCGTGACTAGGCCGGCAGCGTCAGCCGCGCCACAGATGGTTGTTTACAAAGACGTATAATACAAAGACATATTGTTCTGTTCCTGATGCACTGCAATCAATGTACGGGGGCATGTGGCTCTGTCAAGATGTCGTTTCTGACAGCTTTTAATGCTTGTCCCCAGTGTCATGTACACAGTATATGATGCAATAAACATTATTATTATTATTATTATTATTACAGTCAACGACCAATTTTCCGAATGCCCAATTTTTTGGACATGCCCGGTAATTTGGATGCCTTTGCTGCACCACTATGTACCCCGTAGAGTCAATGTATAAGAACGTACGATATTTCAGACACAAAAACTCTTTGCCTGTATTTTTAGTATTACCGCAGGTCCGAAACGGCATTAATCGAATAAGCCACCACCACCACCATTTTGATTATCACGACGCCTCGAACCGGTGCCCTCGCACACAGATCTGCTGGCAGCCGTAGCCACCCCCGCGGCAACACTAGGCCTAGCTACTGCGACGTTCACTACTAAGCTTTTTGCTGTTCGGTGCCATGTTTTTCATTAAAACAATTCGCCACTGTTAGCGATGACGCCGACTCTGCCTTTGTAATCCTCGCCAATGGCTTCGAAGCTCGGAAAGCACAGCGAGTTGCACAATGCCAGTTCCCGAAAGTCAGCTTCGCCTCAATACAGCAGCATTACGCAGTGAAGCATAGTGGGAAGGGGCAATTGTCACGGGACACGGTATGTATACCTTACACCAAGCCCGAGGGGCCCTGAACCACCCATCGGGCTTGCTGAAATAACATAGTCCGCGGGTAGCATACGGTGCTGTGAACATCTCAGCCAAGTTTTGCTGTCATACGCGGTGCGTGGAGCTCGCAAGCGGAACACAGTCCCCTTTCTCTCAAACGCTCTCGTTTCAAAAGACCCCACGATCCTCGCTCTTTTCTGTGTGCTTTATTTCGTAATGAATACAGGACTACTATTGGTCGCAGCGGTCAGCTACACCTAGGCCGCCGCGAGGTGCTGCCATGAGTCCACTGACTAAGCGCACTGCGGCTCGCTGAGGACAACTGCGTTTGGCTTAAGTTTAGCGCTTTGTAGGCACCAAAATCGGAAGTCCAAAATGAAACTTGAAGTACACACCACGGTGATGTCTCGGAGGCGGAGCGTTGTGGCCCCGCCTCACTCCGCTGTAGCCTTCGCAGTGCAAGGCATTGGCCAAGGAGGAAGGGGAGCACAATGGAGGCCATGTTTTATTGCCAATACAGTAAAATTCGAATATCGCGGGGACGCCCAATGAGTTCGAATTAAACCGAAATTCGAACTAACGAAATTCATTGAAAAAACAGCAGGAATTGAGACCGGGTTGTTGGAAAATCACTCAAAATATTTACTTGCGAAAATAATCCGTGATCACTGTCTGTTTCTCTTCTTTGAATGCGATCGCCATAGCCTTGTTTTCCAACGCGCGAACGTGGCAGAAAGCATCCTCTGCGTCTTCCTCGAAGCTGAAGAATAGACGCACGACACGCATAGCCTCCATTAGTTCCAAAGCTGAGGGCCGCGTGGGTGCATCATCCTCTTCGTCATCCGCACCTACATCGACGACGGGCGCTTCTCCACCAGTCACCTGCGCGATGATATCATCGTCGGTGATTGTGCCGCAGACCGCTGCACAGCGATCTGCATCGACGTAGTCGTCGAAGGTCACGTCCTCCAGCGCATCCCGCAATCCGGCAGGAATGACCACGGCCTCGCGCTCGTCGGGCTCGCAAGCTGTGCCCTCATTGGTCACACAAAAGCCACTGTGGCAGAAGCAATTGGCAACAGTTGTTGCCGTGACCTGATCCCAGGCCCGCACCAACATATGCAAGGCCGTGAGCAGCGTCACATCGTAGCGACACGGCACCGAACGACTTCGTAGCTCTGACGTACACGAGGCCTAGCGACTGAATGTGCGGCACACAAAGGACACGGAGACTACGCAGACACGTCCGGCACGAACCATCACACGATGCGAAGAGCGAGCGCAATGACGACAGTGACGCCGCTGCGCTCGCGCCATCTATCGTTGAGCCTTGAAAGCTTGCGGCGGCAGTATAAAATACCACCACGCAGCGGCGCGCAGTTCGAATTATCGATAGAGGAGCCGATGCGCGCGTGAACTAACGAGTTGGTTAACCCATAGACGCCTATATATTGTGGCCGGACCATGACCATCAGTTCGAATTAACCCGAAAGTTTGAATTAATGAGGTGCAAATTAACGAGCTTTCACTGTAACTCCGCTTCTGCTGAAAGCATTGAAGTACTTTTTACGGCAAAGTGATTCTGAAATAGCCCATTTTCACTTCAAATGTCTTTCTCCACTTCGATAAAAAGTGGTTCAGGGCCCCTTTAATTATACACGCGAACATCCGGCATCTCCTATTACAGTACGAGCACTGATAGGCCTAATAATTGTACTGACAGGCCTTCAGAGCTATTTCGGATGTGCGTGTGGTGAGATTTTTGCCCTTGGGGGCAGTAAAAGGCATGCATTCATATTTTCAGACTGCCCAATTTTTCAGACGTTTTCGAGGTCCCTAGGGAGTCCAAAAAATCGGACGTTGACTGTATTATCATTCAGACAATAGCTCATTCCATTGTTCAACATCCCAAAAGACAAGGTAATAGGAAAACAACAAAGCATGCCTTGTGCTGCAATAGTTCACACAATGCTTCGTATTATGCAGATGTTGACTACCGTTGAGCCTTTTTTTTTTCCAGTCTTTAGTCAAGCACAGTGGGCATTGGCTTAGGCTTATCCAATGGAGACTACCCTACCTGCCCACCCCCCATCACTGCAGCCAATTGGGGCTGTGATAGCGTACAGTGATTATAATGAAGTGTTAGTTGTAACAAACTAATTTACACTCCTTCTTCAACTTTATTAGAGCAGAATTTTACCATAGTGCGAGGATTTATAAGTGATATTGCAATGATTTTTCCCCTGACCCCCTTCAATGCCCCCTGAAGCACAATGTACGTGCCAACCCTTTCTTTAAGTACCCAAGAGAGATCCAATGGCAGAGACATCGTTAATGGTGTCAGTAGACAGCTTGATCAAACCTTAAGTCTGGCTTAGTTGGTTCACTGGTCCTATAGATACGTAAATGTAACAAAACAAAGACCCCGGAAAGAAATAAAGGCACAAATAAAGCATTTGTGCTTTTACTCCTGTCCTAATCTTTGTTCCACGCCATTTACATCTTTATCAGCAGACTAATATCAGCAGACTGATATCAGCGGACTAGCTGTGCGTCCTGAGACCTTACTTCTACTCACCAGCAAGAACTGCTTCTCGGTCACCCTCCCTCTGCGGCCGGATACGAATAAACTCTTGCCGCAAGTTGAGCGCCACAGTCTGTGTTGTTGTTGAGAAACAGCTTGACTGGCTTCTGGAGTGATACAGCAGCTAGGTCCTTCACCTGCATTCCAAGTGGCAGAGAGAGAGAGAGACATCAATTGACTCGACTTCAACAATCTGTGTTGCGCGACACAGTGCAACAGCCATTAGAGAGATAAAGCACACTTAAGGAAGTAGCAATGTTAAAGGTTTCTAGTAGTACCATGGGTAAATGACATCACACCACAAGGCATTACATCACAGCAGCAAGACCACTTCTGTTAGCTTTATCCACACTCCCTATGAAGCCGTGGTGTCTCGAAAGGTCTTGGAACAAAACACAGTAGACAGAGTAGTACGAACATACAAAAAGGGAATTTCTTGTGCCTTTCATACAATAAGCCAGCCTGCTGACTAACAATGAATGGAACATTCAAGCTGTTGAGGTTGTCATGAATTAAAGCACAAGTGTTGACACAAGAAAAAGAAAGTGAACTACTAAATACCCCATTGATAGCCAAATATAAAAGGTCCAAGGTGGGTAAGAGTTTTGAATTACCCCACAAAACACAGTACTACTGACCTCCTCCGTCATGGTGGCTGAAAACAGCATCGTCTGCCTTGTTGGAGCACACTGCCTGATAATCTCCTTCATCTGGGATGCGAAGGTTTCATCCAACATCTGAAGAGAGACAATGAAAGCAGTAATAAGAGATTGGTGCCTTTATATGACGAACCACAAAGTAATTTCACAGCAGACTAAACAAGTTGACATACTACAGTCAAGTGCCTTTACAGCAAAGCGCTTGGGACCTCCAAAACCCTCTGTTATATAGCTGAACGTTGTTATAATAAAGTCGCATTTGACGTGAAAATATTTTCATTATATCCTATATTTGTTACAAGCATACATTCATTACATGCTGATATCGGCAATAATTTTAGATTTACAAGTTGTATTGAGGTTTGACATTACTACAAGTCATTTCGTTGTAAACATTGTGCATGCAGCCGCGGGGACTGAAAAATGGTCCAAAAAATCGAACAGTCCGAAAAACCGAACAGTCCGAAAAACTTGCGCACCCCCCCCCCTCCCCTCCCCCAAGAAAAAATATTACGAGGCTTAGAGCGGCTTAAGAAAAATGTCGCAGTTTCGCCCAAAAGGTGGAGCGTCGATTGCAATAGCAAATTAATAGACAGCTATACGAAGTAAGGATGTTAGTTTTATCGACCGTGTAAAGTTGTAAATATGCGCTTACTAACTAAATAAGCACAGTGTCACGCGCACAGGTTACATGAACACATCTCGCTCGATGACCGCGGAAACTCGTTAGAACGCTGGGGTAAGCGCCAGAAGCTGCGGGCAAAATCACCTTCGCATTGCCTATTCTCTCACTTCAACGCGAACGTCGAAAGAAAAAAGGAAAAACAGAGCATACAAAGCTACTGGCACTCGGCGCAAGCCCTTTGTACCCATCGCAGATCGCTTTGAAGATGTGCCCCGCGGGCGCACACTTCCGCCACATAGCAGATCGCTTTCAAGATACGCTGCCTGCGCGGCAGCTCCATCGGCAGCAGCCGCAAGAGCTGAACGCAACTCCCCACAGTCTCCGTCGCCTTCCCCGCAAGCGAACGAAGTCCGCGCACTTCCGGCCGCCTTCCTCTCTCCCGTGTGCGTTGCTGGCTCACCCTTGCAAGCTTTCACCCACACACAGCGTACGGCGCAACCGAAACATAAAAAAAAGAACAAAGAAAAAAAAAACGGATTCTTAGTGATTATGATGATAGTGCTGAGCTGACCGAAAAAGTAAGTGCACCTTTTTGGAACGTTTTGTCGGCCAAGGAAGAGCGGGCATAGCCTCCGAGACAAGAGGATAGCACGTGTCAACTAATCGTGAAGGCTATACAGGGGGCCACTGAAAGCCAAGCCCGACCAAGCCAGCGGAAAATCCAATATGGCGGCTTCCAAGATCAAGTAGCGTGGCTCGGAGTGAGCGATTTAGTCTGGAAAATCGAACATTGGCACCAAGATTCGTCCGAAAAATCGGTTAGCGAAAATGCATTAGCTCTATGGGAACCCTAACCGGTACATCTATGAAATCCGAAATATCCAACAAGTCCGAATTTTTGGAGTCCGAAAAATACGTCGGCTACTGTATTACCGCTCGCAATATAGCAGGCTAAGCCTGCCTGGCAAAAAAAAAAAAAACTTTGTATTCAACATGAATATGAGAGATACTAGATAAATGTGTGGCTATTCTTCTGTACACTTCAGCTGATGTTATAGAACTGAAGTTCACCGCACGCTCTGTGGCAAAACCCAGCAGCGACACAAGGTACAACTGCAAAGTATCAAATGCCCACTATTGCCTTCCAGTCAAAATTCTTGTCTTCAGGCTCTTCATCACTGCTGCTTTCAGCAACTTTTGCCTCCTTCCATTCCTCATGGATTTAATAATGTCATCACTCGTTAGTTCCAAGGAGAGAAAGACAAAGTGTACGATAGCTACTGCACAGTCCGCCGAACTCTGCCAGAATGTCTTTGTAGTGGTATAAACTAACGTAAACTAACGTTCCTTATGAGCACCGCAGCTCAGTGGCAGCAGCTACAGAGGGCCAGCTGCCGCACTGCTACGTGCATTTTTTTGTTAAACACCAAATCAGCCCTCAGGGGACAGGTGAAATCCTTTATTGTACAGGCAAATATATTACAGTGGTCTTCGATGGGGAGACATTCACAATAGGAATGAAAAAAGAAAAAGGAATTCCCACTGTGCCGAGCCCTGCTTGGTGCAAGGCCTATCCAGCTCAACAGAATCAATTGAGGCAGCCCACATGAAATAAGCTGAGGGACAGCAGCGGCATGCATGAACAGAGAAAGACTGAAGCTTCTGCACTTGTCTGAAGCTTAGGAGATCGTGGGGAAGTCAAACTGAGAAGCCACAAAAAAAAAAAAAAAAAGGCACAGGGATTTTATCTGTAAACGTAATCCATAGGTTAGATTTAAAATAGGATAAGTTGAGGTTAGGCGAAGGATAGGATAGACGAGCGCAAGACGAAAAGACGGTGCGTGAGCCGCATGAACGCAAGCGTAGCAGACGACCACCAGAAAGCCGGGAGCAACATAGGACTGAGACGGCGGCCCACGCAAAACAAAAAGAAAAAGCAAAATGGCCGCCTCGGTGGCCGCGCCAGCCAATGGAAAGCGCGTGACGGGGGGCTCAGCCTTGCGCGCGCGTGCTTCCCCCAATCAGAGGCTCGCAACCACCCTTCGGAAAAGTGGTGAGAGCGGTCGTTCAGCTTGAGCGGCGCCATTTTGAGCTCCCGCAATATGCTCACAAAGAAACCAGCTACAAAACAAGCCCCAGATGGCAGCGGTCGGCTGGCGGCTCCCGTGGCGTTTTGAAAGTCGATTTTTTCCTATTTACCGATCGAAATCACGGTTAATAAATGAAGGGCAGGTGCTCAAGGGCCCAAACATTCCTAAAGTGTGTTTTTCTAAAAATAAATTTTTCAGCCTTTTTTTTTACCATTATAGAACCGGCGCCCCCCCTTAAACTCACCAACGCTCCTGTTCCTACAGACGTCCACTCACACTCACTCACTAACGCTCTATCTCGCACCTAGGAAATGAGTGTGGAGTGAGCCCGTGCCAGTGTGCTCGTGAGTGAGTATGCCAACCTATGCCCACTAGCACTAGCATACCAGTAGACTAAGCCCTACAAACTAGAATCTAGAGATGCCCAGAACTTGAATGATTGGGGAAATCTGACAGTAAAAACAAAAAAATAATTTCCGGCTTCTCACTTGTCAGCCTCGTCAAGGATGAGTACTTCAATGTTGCGGAGGTCAAAGCCTGGCGTGTTTTCCAGATGGTCAATAAGACGACCTGGGGTGGCAATAATGATGTCTGGCACCTTCCGCAGAGCAGCTTCCTGGGCCTTCAAGTCCAGACCGCCTGCAATACAATCACATTAAAACAATGGACAACTTAACATAGTGAATGCAAAACTCATGAATTCGCTATGAAATAGGGGGGGGGGGTCCATAGTACACCTCGACACAACAAAATGGGAATCTTTAAGGATTACATATGCATTTTACATTTTGTATTTAGCCTTGCAGGCTTTGTATGCAATGTGTAGCTTGCACAACATAGCAATACCCTCAGGGGTGGGACTTCCCAAAGTCATTTTGGAGCAATTTTTGGAGCAAGTAAAATTGGTTTTGGAGCAGTTTGGCACAGACAAAATTTCATTTTGGAGCAGTTTGGAGCAGGCCAATCTGAATTTTGGTGGAATAATGGAATATGGCAGCGCACTTCAAAACCACGGTGAAACAAAATAAACCAACCCAAAGTGCATACTCAGAAGCATGCTTTGTAGCTATATAGCATACCAGAATATGGAAGAGTGGATCGAGCAGTGGCACGGCGCATGGTTTCATGTAAAGCAGAAAACATCAGTCGGAACTACAATCGAACTATATATTTCCCGCACCAACACTCATGATGATAGCGGAAAATGTTCTCAAATTATGCGTCCAATCGATGCGCTAACAATTTCTGGGTCACGATATGTCACCGCAGACTACCCTGTCACCGAATCTACCCTGGGCTGGTATAGCGTAAAACTATACCAATCTGTCTTTATTGCGATAGGCAAACATGGACACTCCAGGGCCGGTATTTTGTAGCGATGCCTTATGACTTATTCTATACTAGTCTAATCATCCACCGCTCACAGCCGGCTGATCCCGTTGATAACGCGGGCGGACCGTCGCTCTGACCACTGACAAAGCGCGATAAGCACGAAAAGGCATCGCTACAAAATGCCAGCCCAGGCGCATCTCCGCCGTCGTTGTCGCCGTGATGTTCCGTATAAAGTCCAGGGGCGATAACATGGTCGCCACGCACCGTATGGTGTATGTGCGAGTGAAATCGTATGAGGGTGAGCCGATGATGGTGGCTCAATCTCGCGCGCGCGCAAGGGAGGAAAGCAGGCAGGAAGCGCACATGTCCTTGATCGCGTGCAAGGCACCGCGTGGGGAATGGAGGGAGGGGGGCTGCTGCGTATGGCGCAGCAGTGCGGGCCCTATGTTGAAAGTGGTCTGCGATGGGGGCAGAGTGCGAGTGCTCATAGCTTCGTGCGCGCTGTGTTTTTGCCGCTTAGTTAGCTCGCTGCTGCTGCCACGCTTCGTCACTATTATTTTCGAATATTCGATCGAATTATGCTATATTCATTATTCACTCCGATTCGAATTCAGGTATTCGATATTTTCTAATTATTCAGCGCTCCCGAATAGGCAACCAGAAGCCACGGACGGTCGGTAGAAAAACACATCTCGAAGGCTATGCTTTAAGTCATGGCTGTCATCCACCACCCATCAATCTTAAAGGCTATGCGTTTTTGTATTAAAGAGCCGAAAATGTGTGACACAAGAGAGCAGAAACGGCGCTAACGTACGACCGAAACGAAGCGGCGGAGTACACATCGCCACTGTCATCAGAAGAAATCATACTTGAATGACGGAACGCTTCGTGCATATTTGTGCCTTTACTGCGTTTACCGCCACGCATAACAACGCATTGGCCGCGGGTATTTCATAGTCGCCATCCATGACCGCGTTGATAGCGGCCGCGGATTCTTCCGCAGCGGTTGCGGCAAAAAGTAGTTTCGTTTTGACTCAATACGCACGTCGGGCGCGTGCCTAAAAAGCTGCGTAGTCACCATCCATGATCACATAGATAGGACCGCGATTTCGTCTGCAGTTGTTGCAGCGAATGGTAGTTTCGTTCTGACTTGGTGCGTGCGTCGGCCGCGTGCCTTAAGCACCACAAAGTCGACGTTCATAATCGCGTCGATAGCGGCCGCGGTTGCGATGAACAGTTATGTCAGTTTGACTCGGTGCAAAGCTGTAGAGGATGAAGAGCACCGGCTACATCGCGATGGACATGCGATCTGTTGGTGATCAGCTTACTGGCGAAAAAATAATCAGGATGTGCACGCGGTAGTGCAAAGCGTGTCGCAACTGAAGGCGCGCGCCATGGCCATGCTATGAAGGAAGTCTCGAAGCCTCGATTGCCGCTGCGAGAGCCAATCAGTCACGAGATGACGAGAATTGCAGCTTACGCACTGCTTTTGTGCAAGATAGCAAAAGGACTTGCACATCCATTCCACTAATAAAATCTGCTGATGTAGTAGTAAGCATATGGTTATTGTTTTCTGGATACTCGGATAATTCGGCATTAAGTTAATTCGGACATTTTTTTTTCGGTCCCGTGAAATTCAAATTAATTAGGTTTTGCTGTAATAAGTGATATATACTATTTGAACTATTCGATTCGAAATTATTCGACCAAATCACTATTCGTTTCGAATTCGCTTCGAACATCCAATTCACTATTCGCCCATCTATTTAGTAAGCCAATGTTACAAGTTTATACGGCCGATAAAACTACCTATTCTTACTTCATATAGTCTGTCTACTAATGTACTATCGCAATCGATGCAGTTTCGCCTTTCGGGCGAAACTGCGACTTTTTATTCCCAAATCAGCCATTAGCCCTTTGCGATGTGTCAAAACAGCTCAGGCCTCGCCCATATGGGCTTAAAACAGATTGGAATATTTTTACGGTACAGTGAAATCTCGATGATACGAATCTCACTGGGCCACGAGAAATATTCGTATTAGCTGAAATTCGTATTATCGAAACACAATGCACCGTCAGGGTTCCCATTGAGTTCATGCATTTTCGCACCCAATTTTTCGGACGAATTGAGACCCCAAAGTTAGATTTTGCGGACTAAATCTCCCTTTCCGAGCCGCGCTACCCAATCTTGGAGGCCGCCATGTTGGAGTTTGCACTGGCTTGGATTGCACAGTGGCTCGCTGTATAGCCTCCAAGATGGAACGCGCGCTATCAATAGAGAGCTCGCGCAATCCTCCAGTCTCGGAGGCCATGCCCGCTCTTCCTTGGCTGACAAAACGCTCCAGAGTACTGCTCTTTTTCTTTTTTCTTAGCAATGCGCTCAGCACTATCGTTGTAACCATTTATTGTGGGATGTTTTTTTATTGCGACAGCAATTATATGGACACTTCAAGCGGATTTTCGCCATCGGCGTCGCCGCCCTGAGGTTCCATACAAAGTCCAAGGGCGATAAAATTATCGCCGCGCGCCCGCCGCATGTGCGAGCAACGCCTCCTGAAATGACTATTTAGGAGGCGTTGGTGCGAGTGACAGCGCGCAGGGGACGCGCGCCTTCATGGAGAGCGAACACACGGCGGAGCGTAAACGCGACTTCCTCCCTCGTGCGAAAGGCCGTGGGGGTATGGGAGGGAGGGGGGGGGGGGGGGCGGCTTCTACTCTTCTAACAACTGCGTACTTAGTGCCGGAGCGGTTTGTCGCGCGCACCGTATCTTGAAAGCGATCTCCAGACGGCTCTGACCTTTTGTATGCGCTGTGCTTTCGCCGCTCAGTTTCCGGTGAAGCGATATACCGCACGAACCTTCGCTCGCTGCGGCGGCCGCGCTCGTTCGGGCGCTGACACCACGCTTGTTAATTCAGTGAGTTTTTTTTTTTTTTTTCTCAAGTTTCGGTTCCTATTTTGAACGTGGCGTGTACACTGAGCAGGTGTCTCGGAGACCCATGTCTCAGTGATCGGCGCTACTTCCTGTACCTTCGCGAGAGCTAAGCGGTGCGAAGCTCGTTTCTTGGATCTCCGTGGCGAACTCCGTTGGCGGAGATCGCCAACGCGGTGACGTTCGTGTCGACTGTACACGGAGACAACGTCATTGCTGCGCAAATCCAAGCAAGTCGATCCCCTCCAAGCGTAGTTTGAGGCAGGGCATTATTAGAGATTTTTTTTAAGCCGCACTAATAACTTTTTTTTTTCGGCCGAACGAGTTTTCCGGACTATTTTTCAGTTCCCACGAGCTTGGAAAATCGGTTGGCGACTGTACGGAGCGCCCTAACCTAACCGCCGCACGTTGCTACTAGCCGGAAACTTCGAATTATCCGAATAGAGTGGCGCGGGCCATTCAAATTATCCGGTAGAATTTGCATTGAGAATGACGGGACCGCTCAAATTCTTCGAATTAACCGAAATTTCGAATTATCGAGGTTTTACTGTATTCGACCAAATCACTATTTGTTTCGAATTCGCTTCGAACATCCAATTCACTATTCGCCCTTCTATTTAGTAAGCCAATGTTTACAAGTTTATACGGCCAATAAAACTACTATTCTTACTTCAGATAGCTGTCTACTAATGTACTAACGCAATCAATGCAGTTTTGCCCGAAAGGCGAAGCCGAAAGGGCGAAACTGCGAATTTTATTCCAAATCTGCCATTAGCCCTTTGCGATGTGTCAAAACAGCTCAGGCCTGCCTCGCCCACACGGGCTTAAAAACAGATTGGAATATTTTTACGGTATACTGGTCCTGTGACTAGAGACACCCGCCCGCTGAAGTGAACCTACTGCGCCTCCCTATATTAACTAGTTCGCTCGCAGTGCTGTCAGCCTATATACTATTCGTTGTTTTGCGTCTCAGCTAGGGAGCGCCGCGCCGCTCTGCCCAATCAACCGCATTCTAGTACACTCTAAATACAGCCGCCCTGGCCGTTCCGACAGTAGTAAAAACAGCCGGGAGTGGCCGCGCGTGTGCCGGCCACTTGCCGTAAGCGCCGAAAAGTCCAATGTTATAAGCGCGAAAATAACAAGAAACTGAGGGAGGCGCCGTCGCGTGGTCTGCGGAATGTGATCGGCTGCACTCTTTTTCGGAAAACGAATCCGCTCGCTGTCCGCGGCCACTGCCAGAGCACGCATGCCGAAGCTGTTCTGGCGCAGCGTGGCACAATTTCGGTCAATTTTCCGTGTTTGGCGCAGTTTGGCGCAGCAATCTACGTTTGTATCAAAATGGCGCAATTGGCGCAGGAGTTCCACCCGTGTACCCTGGTTGCCTGCTTCAATATGAACTTGCCATTGCAAAAAATAAACGGCAAAGTTTAGCCCCTTACTTTGAGTACAATGTACTAGTGATGATGTTTCACTGCGTTGAGGTAAGTTGTTTGTCTCGTCACTATTAGGCCTAAAAACAGACACCACCAGTGTGGTGAAAATGCCTTCATTTCTGTCTAGCAGATGATGCCACAGCATCTACTATTGGCTATGCATTTATGACACGGGACACTCTGGTAATAGCCTTCCTGAGGAAGTGTGTTCCAGCGAGCCATCGTTGTTTTCAGCTCACTTATGCAATTGGCTGACGCTTTATGTAGTAGAAGCTCATTCAAACGTTTTTGAAAAAAATGATGTACTAACTGGAAAAGCATACAATCTAAAGTAACTAAAAAAATCTGACAGACTCCAACTATAGTTACATCTACGTAATGCGAAGCATCGGGCGAATCGTTGCGGCAGGAGGCACGTGACGCCGATGCGCGGGGAGCTGGTGGGGCTCCGGTGACCCAAGATGCGTTTTGTTGTTTTCGTATTGTGTAGTGATTTAAAGGAAACCAAAACGAAATTGAGCTGGTGGACGATGCCAGATGCCACTGGAGCGACCCTTACATCGTGCCGCCTGTAGCAGGGAATGGCAATGCATTTGGGTTATCACTAGGGGTGTGCGAATATCAAAATTTTCTAATACACATCTAAGACGAATACTTAGCTTCGAATATTGAATAATATGCACATAAATTTATTAGCAACTTGGGTTAATTTGTTGCATTGGAACATTCCAATTACACTGTTAATGTTAAAAAACTAGACTAGTAAGCCGTTATATATACTAAAGCACTGTGTATTTGGCCCATGGTAAATTGGAAAATTTGGTCATCCCCACTAGCTGTCCTTGCCAGCTTGTGCCTCATTATACCACATCGAATGCCCATAAACTCGGAGGCAGTGGATCCTGTGCCAGTCATCAGTCATCGCACTTGCCGTTAAGCAATAAACTCAAAATTGGGGGTGGCGCTGCAAAACAAAGATGTGTACCCTAGCTGACCGCTAACCCCTGCCCTTAGCTACTGATAGGATGGCTTTTCCGCAAAGTTTCGACATCTAGTGTGCTTTACAGGCGAAATTTCACTAGCAGCACGAAATCATAAAAAATTACTCCATCTCCCACTAAAGGGAACCATGTGTGGATGCGAAGCAACGGGGAGATGGTTAGCTTGAGCGGCAGATGGTTTCGCGGCAGCGGCCCGAGAGCTCATCGCGGTGCTGCACAGGAGAGAGAATGAGGCGCGCACACTCCATCATTTTCATACTGCGGAACTACCGTGGCGCCCCCAGCGGAGTATGCAGCTGTCGCACCACCTGTCATGCGCACCGCTCCGGATTCCTAGAGGAGAGAAAGGGGGGGAGCGTAGGAGAGGAGAGAGAGGGGGGGAAGAGACACGCATGAACTACCGTGGCGCCCCCAATTGGCGCTGAGCCGTGCTCCCTCAAGGGCTGCAGAAGATAGCGCCAACCTTTCCCTTTCCCTCAAGAACCACTTATCATCATCATCATCATCAGAGTATGCAGCTGTTGCGCCACCTGTCTTGCGCGCTGCTCCGTATCCTAGAGGAGAGAAAGGGGGGAGCGTAGGAGAGGAGAGAGAGGGGACGCGCTGTGGGGGTGTCGGACACGGGCGCCGCTCCGTAGATTAGACGATTCCTAGAGGAGAGAAAGGGGGGAGCGTAGGAGAGGAGAGAGGGGACACGGATGCACTGTGGGGATGTGGGACGCCGCGGGAGGGACGGACAAAGCCCCCGCCATAAGCTGCTTTGCATCTAATAAAATTAAGCACAGATCACCCCAATAATAGATTAGATATAAACAAATGCTAAGAAATGTTTGCTCCCGCACAGCCATCAATACATTTGATATTGTTCGAATATTCGTATCCGACTGAATATTCGAACATTCTTAAATATGTATTTTTCGAATCAAATACAAATAATATTAGAAATATAATATTAGATAATATTCTAACTTTTCGAAGTTTGCACACCCCTAGTTATCACCTACTCAAGTGTGTGCAGTACACTTCCAATGGCACTATGCCCCACACGTTATGAAACAGATAGGTGAACATGCTTATCGCAAAAGGGTTGGTGGCGTGCAACAATCCAGGAGGAGATTTGCTGGCGGAATCAGAAGCTGAGTGTGCGTCGGCATTTTCATGTGGGATGGGCGGGCAAGTATTGCGGGGAAGCTGATGCGGCGGGTGGCTACTGTTCTCCATAGCACGCACCTCGCACATTTTCTTGTTTACATGGGATATAGCGACGGAAAACATATATGAACGCAGTCTGCAGCAGGGAACGGCGGTGCTTTCGGGTTATCGCCGATTAAAAGCATGCAGTACGCTTCCAATGGCACCACGCACTGGGAAAGAGATGGTGAAGATGCTTATTGTAAAAGGGTTGCTGAGGATAGCTATGATTGCAGCATGCGATGACCCAGGAAGTGATTTGCTGGTACTGGAATAAGAAAACTGAGTGTGCGCTGGCATTCTCACGCGAGACGGGCGGCCGAGTATTGCAGTGAAGCTGCCGTGGCAGACGACTACTGTTCTCGGACGCACGTGCCTCGCACATTTTCTTGTTTACATGGGATCTGGCTGCCAGAAAACCTATCATGCAATCGTAGTTTGGCCATGTACTGAACATGGGTGCTGAAAGATCGTGTTTTCCGAGAACGTATGAACCAGTAGAAAATAAGTGTAGCTCTATCGGGTCATTTTTTGTGTTCTTGATCGCAAACGTTGGCATCGGGAAATCGCACGTAACAGGACCATATCGAGGTTCTACTGTATTAAAATTGCCGTATACTCTACCACACTTGTCAATGTTTGACCAACTCAGTCAACAAAACGTACTACTGAAACATAGCCATGTTTCTGGGAACTGGGTGTGTACAATTGAGAGAAAGCTCCCACAATCCATTAAAAACAGCAAAACTGTCACACATCCCTGGCTCTAAAAGTTTATTCAGGCAAACTGAATAAAGTATGAGCTGTAATGAGTTTCCCAGAAATTGTGGGTCCCCTCCAAAACTGGATCTCAAGAAGGCTTCACTGCATTGCACCAAGAAAATTGTGAAGAGACATTTGAAGCATTAGATCTACAACACAAACAAAAAGTGAGTTGTGAAAGTTGCAGGCAAGGCCCACCGGCAGACAGCGTGATCATGATGTTGGTGAACTGGGCCAGCTGGAGGCTGACTTGGTAGACCTGCACGGCCAGCTCACGAGTGGGCACGATGACCAGCACACGGGTCATCACATCCTGTTTGGGGCGAAACAGCAGCCGCTCCAGCACAGGCAGCATGAAGGCTGCCGTCTTTCCTGCACAAGACATGGGCCCATCGCATGTCTGATATCACATGCAGTTCTAGAGGGACTCCCTATAAATTCCTCTTAATTCGTTTTTTTTTAATGAATTCTTTCTTTTTTTTTCATGGGGTTAAACATTCCACAGCGATACAGAGGCTCTCTGGATAAGTTTGACCCCCCGAAGTCTGTCGACATGAATACAAAAGTTGGTACATCAGGAATATATTGACTTTTGCCATCATCAGAATGCAGGCAACACAGCTAGAAGGCGAACCCAGGACAACAATTTCAGCAGCGAAGCACCACAGCTACTGAACCACCGCTGAAGGTATAGGATAAAACGACTGTGCAATGAAAAACACGAACACAAGCTTACACGGAGACATAAATGAAGAAGCAAATTGTGCCATAAACTTTATAAAGCATGTGAAATCAACGAGTTCACACAAATGCCGAATGAAACTCTCGTACAAATGTACTACAGTAAAAGCTCATTAATTCGAATTTTAAAAAGACGCTTAAGGAGTTCGAATTAAGCTGAATTTGGACTAACGAAAGTCATTAAAAACAGCCTGAATTGAGACTGGGTTGCTAGAAAGCACTTGTAACTCACAATATTTATTGACCAAAATAATCTGCGATCACTTGCTTTTTTTCTGGAAGCGATGGTCATCAGTTTGTCTTCCAAAGCGTGAAAGTGATGCAGAGCTTCATCTTCAACCTCCTTGAAGTTGAAAAATAAGTGCGCGACACCAAGCGCCTCCATGACAGTAGCCGACGGATTTTTCGGACTTCATGGGTATTTCAGACTTCATATATGCATCGTCAGGGTTCCCATAGAGCTAATGCAATTTTCTTGGGGGTCGCCATGTTGGATTTGCCGCTGGCTTGGCCAGACTTGGCTTCCAGTGGCCCGCTCTATGGCCTCCAAGATTGGGAGCGCACGCTACCAGAGGAGTGCATTCAGGGGAGCGCATCCTATCGGCTTGAAGACCATGCCCACTCTTCCTTGGCTGTCAAAACGCTCCAGGGGACGGGACTTTTTCCGTTTTCTTTCTTTCTTTTGGTCAGCACTATTGTCATAACCACTTATTGTGGGTTCCTTTTCTTTATCACCACGTGGCAGTATGCAGTTTGGTGGCGCGCAGTTAAAATTATTGAAAAGCCGATGCACATGCAAAATAATGAGTTGGTTTACCCGTAGGCGTCTGTGCTGCATGGCCGGACCGCGACAGTCAGTTCAAATTATCTAAAAGTTCGAATTAATGAAGTGCAAATAAACAAGCTGTTGCTGTATAATCAAAAGCATCCCCCTCAATAGCAACCTAATACCAGTGTCACACTGTCACTTTCGATCACCAATAGAGCTCGATCAAGATAAAATATCTCAATCACAATTGGCTATCAGTGCAAGCTGCGAAGGGAGCCATTTGAGATTGATAAATTAAATTAATATCAGTCTAGATCACATTTTAAGGTGCCCTGTGTAGGGGCATGTATATTGGAATCTCAATGATACGATATCCACGGGAACCAGAAAATAAAGCATATCATCCGAAAATCGTATTATCCAACGTATTGCCCAACCAGATCATACATCGGGAAAAGAAAAAAAAACTTATTATCCCCCAAGAAAACTGTATTGTGCAGAATCGTATCAACGAGATTCCACTGTAGTATACATAAGAACAGATCACCAATGTGATTTTTGGTTCGTCATACTGTAACTAGAACACTCCAAGCTCCCTTAGATGGGATGCGAATGTAAGAAATAAGAAAGTGCAAAACAATGAGATTGCTCTGGATTTCCAGATGATAAGTGAAGTTGCACACAACTGACATAAATTACGCTTGAAAATCATGAGCTATTTTGCGTTCTCCCACATCATGTTAAATACCCAAAAGTTCAAAAATAAAAATCCACAATCAATATTAACAACAATAAACAAAACAAAAAATCACCGCCCAAGCCACCAGATGGTACAGATGGTTAACCAGCAAAGCTGAAATGTGCTGCCCCAGTGCTTATCACTGACGGTTCATTAAAGTCTTTCTCAATTATTGGTTACGTCTTTGTGTTTCTTAATGAGGTTACACATGCATTCGGCTGCGACGGAGAGAATGACGTCACTAATGGTATATGCCCGCGGTCCACCGTTATCACATTGCCACTTGCAATTCTTCCAAAATTATATTGCTTCAAAATTAAATCTGTCCGTCAAGTAAGACAATGAATGGCTCATACCCCCATAAGCGCTAACCATCGGATGCGCCATTTCCACCTCACTGTGTATGTAGACACGAGTGTACCTCCGTCATCCTTAAACTCAGCCATTCTCTCTCCCCTTGCATTTACCTTCTCTCCTACGAGGGTTGTGCGCGCATGTGCCTGCGGTTCTCACGGAGGAGTTTTGTGTACACATGCAACGATTAATTAAAATATTTCTCAATGGAAGAAGACAATGACAAACGTGGGAGCAGTGAGACGAGGGGCGCTAACGAGCCAGCTGCGGATGATGATGATTGATTGATTCTGGGGTTTTACGTGCCAAAACAATTTCTGATTGAGACACGCCATAGTGGAGGGCTCCGGATAAATTTTGACCAGCTGAGGTTCTTTAACATGCACTACAACGCAAGCACACGGGCGTTTTTGTATTTGGCCTCCATTGAAATGCGACCGCCGCGGCCGGGATTCGATCCCACGATCTCGTGCTCAGCAGCGCAACGCCTTAGCTCACTGCGCCACCGCGGCGGGTTGCGGATGATGATAGTTTTCGAAGTGTGTTTATAAAGCGAAGCTTTATATGGCTAGGCGAAACTGCTTGTCCACAGAAAACTATCATCATGCGGATGATGATAGTTTTCTGTGGACAAGCAGTTTCGCCTCGCCATATAAAGTTTCGCTTTAAAAACACGCTTCAGGACACCACACCAATGAGGCAGAAATAGATTCACTATAATATTGCACGCACTCCATGAATAAATGTGTCAGCCACTACATTCTTAATTCCGTTAGAAAAAATTAATTCAAAAAATTTTTAACCAGCAATTTTTTTACCAGTGATGCATTTCCAGCACTTCGGAAGTAACAAAAATTCAGAGAGCAAAAGAGAATGGGACTAGGGGGATCAGCGTGCCCTTCACCCAGTTGTTCCCTTTCACTATATTTTTCTGTTTCTTCCGAAGCGCTGGAAATGCATCAGTTATTAGAAATTCAACTAGCCTACTTTTATGCCATAAATATTTCTATACAGCATACCTGAATTACAGGATATGTTACATGTCCTATTTATTTTTCATATTAAAGAAAGAAATGACTTCCAAAAGACATTCCTTCTCTGTAAGACACGTGTGTTCAAATTACTATTACAGTAGAACCCCGCTGTTACGTTCCCGGTTACTGCATTTTCTTGGCTGTTACGTCATTTTTGCCCAATCCCAGCATAGCTCCCATAGGACCCACTGCACTGGTAACCCCGCTGTTGCGTCACAACTGTGAGACCGTTCCCGCATCATGCATTGCTAACGGAAACCCTGCGCCGGCCCGAGCGGCCATGTTGACTTTTCATGTTGCTTGGCTTGATGGCTTGACGGTGGGATTGGCCGCCCACAGTGCCGAGAGATCTGTATTTGCAATCTAAAGATGGTGTTGATGACGCGTTGGGGCCCTAAAATTGGTTTTGGTGCATAGGTGTTCCGTATGCAGTCCAAAGGCGATAACGCCATCGCCGAGCGCCATATGCTGAAGTGAAAGCGTGCGAAGGGAGCTGATGACCGTGGCTAAATCTCGCGCGCGCAAGAGAGAAAAGCGGGGAGGAAGCGAGCCTTCTTCCATTGCACTCGAGGCACAGGGAGGAGAGGAGGATAGAGGGCAGTGTTGCACTCTGGCATCAACTGCGTACTGCGTGCAGTCTTGAAAGCGATCTGCGTTGGGGGCTGAGTCTAGGTAGTGTAGGTGCATTGGTGGCTCGTAGGTTTGTGTGTGCCAAGTGTTCTCGGCGCTCAGTTTGCGTTGAAGCAATAGACAACACGGAGGTCGCATCGCTCACTGCTGCCGCCACGCTTCCTCATGCCAGCGTTCTTGCAGCGAGTGTTCGTGCTCAGCGAGTGTGATGTGTTCATGTTTGCCTGTGCGTTCTGACGCCATGCTTGTTAATATAGTTAATGAGCGAATGTTTACAAGTTTGCACGGACGATAAAACTACTATCTTTACTTTGTATAGCTGTCTACTAATTTGCTATCGCAATCGATGCTTCGGCTTTTGGGCGAAACTGCAACTTTTTTTCAAACATAAGAATTAAAATAAAATAGTCGTTTAAGTTTTATTTTTACGGACCCATCAAAAACTTATCAGCGGGTTTCTACTGTATCAGGGCACATGATCTAGACCACCCCTCCAGCAAAAAGAAAAAAAAAATGCATTACTGCCCAAACACAATATGAGCCAGATATGCCAGATATGAGCCAACAAAGCATGCAAGTTCTCCAGCTCCTGCAAGCTTGTAATTCATGGCAAGAGAGAAAACAGCACATTATACAAAGGCACACAGTTTGGTGCTTCTGGCTCTCTGTATCATCTTCACCTTATAGTCTGTTTTCTCTGTCGAGTTGAATAGAACAGCTCCGTTCCTGGCAATCAATGCAAAAAAAAAAAACTGCGATCTGGATGAATTGCCCCGATATAGTGGTACAAACTGTAAGTAACGCTACAGATTGTGCTTAGAAGCTCTAGGGTTAATTTGCAAAGCATCTCACCTGTTCCTGTAGCAGCACATGCATAAATATCCCTGCCTAAGAGCGCCATCGGTATGGTTGATGATTGGATTGGTGTTGGGTGGACAAAGTTCATGGCAGTCAGTGCCTGGAATGATGAAAATAAGTGTTCACATTGGACCAAACAAGTGCAGTAAAATCTCAGTGATGTGAACTTCATGAGGTCGCATGAAATATTCGTACCACCAAAATTCGTATATATCGCATGAAATATTCGTACCACCCAAAATTTGTATCATCAAAACATACACAAAATCAAGAAAAAATTAATTTATTTTTACCAGTAAAATTTTCTAATAGTACAACCCCATTGATACGTTCCTCGCTGCTGCTACGTCACATTTTCGCGGTCCCAACCAAAATCCCATTGACTTCCATGTACAGTAAAAGCTCGATGATACGAATCTCACGGGGTCACGAAATATATTCGTATTAGCCGAAATTCGTATCATCGAAACACAATTAAAACTACTGTCGAATCTCGATAATTCAAACTCAAAGGGGCCCGAAAATTTGTTCGAATTAAAAGGACGTATTTTTGAAGTATTCGTGCACCATAGCACGATGCACGAACGGTGCGAGTCGTGAAATATCGCGGCGCACAAGCGCATAGCAAGCGCGGGCCACGAAACTGCCCACGCCGGCTAACGGTCGCTTCCCGATAACGACAGAAAACGAAGCTTCAGGGAGCGAGCGGGCGGCGCCGGCACACGGGTGCGCGCGGAGACCGTCGAAGGTGAGGGAGGAGGGCGCACCAGGGAAGCGGATTTGGCCGCGTCACCTCCGCCGCTTCAGTGGCTCCCCTCGCCCTCTCTCTCAACTCCCTCGTAGCTCTCTCACCTTCGACTCCAAGCGTACATCTCCGTGCGCGCCCGCCGCCGTGCTGGCGCCAGCTTATTTTAGCCGCCCCCTGAAGTTTCGTTTTCTGCCGTTATCGGGAAGCGAGCGTTTGCGGGCGTGGCAGTTTCGTTGGCCCGACTGTGCCTCCGCCGCTGCTTCCCTCTGCGCTGCTGCCGCAGCGTGCAAGGTCAACATGTGACTAGAAAATAGAGGAGAAGGGTTCACTGCCATTTTATCCGCGTGGCTGAGACGTCGGCACTAGTGTGTGCTAGAATACTCTAGTCGGCACGTACACGCTTGTTCCGGCGCGATGCAGAAACGGCGACCTTGCAATTTGAGAGAGGGGGAAATTTCCGCCGCGGGTTCTTTTTTTTTTTCCCCGTTCCTTCGCGCGCGGCATTGAGGGGTCTCTCCTGAGCTTTTGCTCTACTGCGGTGTCGGAGCAATGCCGGTCGGAGGCGCCGCCGCGTTATTTGGCGCGCTGCTAAGAGCATTGTCGGTGCGCGGTATGTTCGAAATAAGCGTGTTCGAATTAACGAGATTCGACTGTAGCTAAATTAAAGAATCAGAGGTGAACTCACTCAGGCACATGTACGTAAAAGGCATTTATTTCTTGAAGTGCCACCGCTTCAAACTCCTCGCGCCCAGTCGCGGAGTCCGCGTTGTCCGGCGCCGCGCCTCCGCACCAAAAGAGGAGAGAAAGCGCGTGACTGCGCGCTGTTCTCTTTCGCGACCGTCGGTGGGGCGGCGTTTATTCGTATCAATCGACGCAGGCTGAAAATCGATTCGTAACAACCGTTCTCTAGCACGTTGCAAAGTAATGGGGCTCGGCCGGGACCACAGAAAAATTCGCATCATCCGGAAATTCGTATTAGCCGTGATCGTATCATCGAGCTTTTACTGTATTAAGTTCCCCTTCATACATTGTGAATCTGTAATGTTCCTGCATATTACGTTGCATTTGAATGTGGAGGTCATGTAAATTTAGCGGTGCAGCCAGCTTGTACGTTGCAACAAGCAACCGCCACGTTGCAGATACAGCGCTGCCGCCGTATCTTGAAAGCGATCTGCGACGTGCACCGTCTGCGACGAAAGCGATCTGTGACATAACGTGCTGGCGCACGCCTCATCTTTAAAAAGATCTGCGATGCTGACAAAGTGCACCTAGTGCCGGTAGCTTCGTATGCACTGTGCTTTTGATGCTTAGTTCGCACTGAAGCGAGAGACTGCACAAAGGTCAATTCGCTCGCTGCTACTGCCGTGATTTTTTACTTCAGTGTTTTGACAATGAGTTCCTGCGGTCATCGAGCGAGATGTGTTCGTGTTTATCTGGGTACGCGTGACACTGTGCTTGTTAATTTAATCAGTAAGCGAATGTTTACCAGTTTATAGAGCCAACAAAGCTATTATCCTTACTTCGTGCCACTGTCTACTAATTTGCTATCGCAATCGTTGCTTCACCTTTTGGGTGAAACTTGTTTTCTTTTTTGGGTGGTCCCTTGAAAAACGATCAACGGGGTTTTACTATGCATGTGCGTTTTCTTCTTGCCCAAATAGTTAACAATCACCTTCTGGAAGGCATAAAAGTGCGCGCACGTGATCTCACGAATGTTTTCGCATGCCACTGAACGCTTCAGCACGTCGAGTGCAGGGAGCGTTTTGGCCGTCGTGGCGGTTGCCGCAGCTGTCGCTGCAGCAGTCGTCGTCTTCTTCCTCGCTGGTCAAAGCATCAGGCTGTGACGTGGTCCGGTCCGCTCGATGAGGAGACCAATGAGAGATTGCACAGCTATTTGACATAGCCGGTTGCTTGGTGAAAATTAGTCCCGCACAGATCCTGCTGTGCCGGCTTGTCTGTGCCAGTTGCTCTGTGGCTCGGCCGCCACCGCTGTTGCTCACGCGTTCGTATGATCAGCAGTGACACGGCAACACGTTCAAAACAGCCTAATGTTTTTTGTATTTTCGTATTGGCCAGGGAATGTTAGGAGAAATTCGTATCACACCGAAATTCATACCAGCCGTGATCGTATCATCGGAGTTTTACTGTACCGCATTTACCTGAATCTAACACGCACTTTCTTTCAGAGTAAATGGGCCCGATAATTGCCTGTGTGTTACAATCAGATACGAAACCAAAACCGCGTTTTCAGTATTGGTAAAGCTTAACGCCAGAGCTGTCAGTCACAACATCATCACCAACACAAAATGACAATAGAGCATGTTTTTGTGAAGGTTGCTGTTGGTTCATTTTGCACTCAGCTACAATCTAGAGCGGTATCCCCGGTCACTAGCTTTCAGAGATACTAGCCCTTTTGCGAGATTCCGTGCAACTCAGCAATGAATGTGTAGCTGTAATCGGCCGCCAGCATTTTTGCCGCAGTGCCAAGCTCGCTATGTGTGCACAGTGCCAGGAACACTGGTCATATACTTCAATAACTCCAATGCAGAGTCTCACGAAAGTGACAGCAGTATCTAAAGTGATCGTGCTTGATATTTGTGGCCAATGACCCACAAATGGCAACAACGACACGCCGTTTTCATTATGAAAGTTCATTAAAAACTGACACTGCATCACATTCAGGTGCACTTTTATTTTCTTACTTTAAGCCCGTACGAATTAGGTGTGCCTTAGATTCAGGGAAGTGTTAGAATCAAGTAAATATGGTGACTGTAACACTCACACGTAGAGGTTCTCTATTTCAATGCCAAAGGGAAACACTCCAACACTTTTAAAGAAACATGCTTCACAAATAGTGCTGTCCTTTTTCTCTTTTATAGCGTGTTTGCTTGTCCAACTGGTTCAACTCTTTTGAGGTGCATCAATCAGGCCTATCATCTACCTTAATGCATGACCCATCTTTGTCACTTTCTATCAGGCTAAAGTGAAGTCTGAACTAAAGTAATGTACACTCAGGCCTACAAGGTCATAGACAATGTGACCATGCACACATATCATTACAATTTAGCAGCACCTACTAGCCGTTTCGCCCATAGACCTGCCAATCTTAAAATTTGAAAACACTACAGTCAAAGTAAAAGAATAGTTAAGTTTGGCAAAACGTTTTAATCATTTTTTGATTACTCATATGCTGACTGTTAATTAAGAATTTGTCGACATTGTTCTACAGGGACGCTGTGAAAAGGCATCCTGCATTATAGTATCAGCCACAATACTCTACGCCACACAGAAATATTCACGAAGTTTATTCGCGAAATGCTACTCATGTAATGGCATCCAAAATTGCACCTGCCATCGTACATTGGTTCTACCAAGTGGGCAGTCCATTCTGAGTAGTCGGTTTCCATACAAACAGATGAATGAACATTTCTTTTAAAGCCAACACCTGTAACAACACTCGTACGATAGAATGTATTCAATAGCAGTTAGTAGCCATAGTAGTGCAACATGCAACAGCTCAAAGTCCAAGGGGGAAAGCAGAAGCACTTTGACACATAATACATTTCTGTCAAAAGCACTGCTGTAGTGGTACCTATAAAAGTGATGTCTCGATCCCCCATTAGATGATCAGTAATAACATACCTTCAGTAAAGGTCTGGATAAGTTCATCTGCTGAAAGGAGGTGCCTTCATCACCAAAAAATGCCTGCGTTACATCTTCCGCATCATCTTCTTCTCCATTCTGGAAAAGCAGCGGCAATTCACCAAAAGAATGACATCAAAAGTTGGCAGCATGACTGCCACTTTGTCTCAAAGCCTGGGACACAGTCTGCACACGGAAGCTTCTCTGCTAACTTTAGGGCTACCCATACCCACCCAAACGCTAATTTAAAGGGGCCATGACATGGTCCTCCAACTACTCTCTTATCATTGTAACTGAGAGTAGAGGGACCAATATGTTTATACACAAAATAAAACTGTGCTCCCAACGCAAATATTAACTGGAAATTTCAGTTTGGGATCACTGCCTCTAAGCCCCTACTACTGACAGTGACCACCATTTTGGTGGCACGTGTTGTGTGACACAAGAAACTGTTGGGTTACCACTGTGTCGACTGCTTCAAAACAGTCAGAAAGCACATCGGACATATTGTTCCACACGCTCACACTGTTGAATTGTGCCTGAAATAATTTCACTCGCTTGATAAAAGCAGCACAAAGCAAAGAATTACTGCAGAAGCTATCCCAGGCTGATCCGCGAGACACACATGCAAAAACAAATAACACATATCAACAATGACACATTTCGGGCTCCTAAGCTTCCGGGGTTTGCAATACACAAAAGCATGGCCTCTGCAATGGGCTTCTATTAATATGAGGGAGCCATAGCTGGGGGTTCCAGTCATTTTGTCTTGAGATAATATTGCAAGAATGCCATACGGTTCAAGTTCAACTGCGATTTTAAAAACTTTGAATAGAAATTTTCTGCCGTGCCGAATGCCAGAGCATAAATGGCAGTAAATCCCAACAAGCACTTTTGTAAATCTTTCTTTACACCATTGTGCCACACTTTTTTCAGGCATAAAATCATGCATGCCATCCTGACATCTAACAGCAGGGTGCTGCACTGTGCTCAACCTGACTGTAATTGGCGTTATAGTGAACAAGGTTGCATGTAACTCTTAATTAAACCCCATTCACCTGTTCTGACAAACTAATAAAAAGAGAAACATGCTTTCCTCGAATGGAAGTTTTAAAAGGCATTTATAAAACCTATAGAATGGTCAATTAACTCTAACAAAATCTAGAGCAAGTGATGCATTACACATGAAAAAAACATTCTGAGCACATACCTCGACTCCTTCCATAGTGACTGCTTTCTGCTTTAGTCTGGAATCTTTTCCTTTTTTCTTTTTGGTCCTGAGTGTATCTGGCACCAAATGACAAACAACAATTTTAGAAGTGGTTATTTCAACCTACATTATCGACTTGGCTCTCTAGCTTGCTGTCAAATTACTACAGCTTTGCAGGTGCATATATAGGTTTTAAACGTTATTGCAGACAGCTGCAGTTCAGTGCACAAACACAAGGACTGCCATCATTATGACTTAGCATCACAAGCAATACGTAACTGCCATGTAGCTGTCTTGAAAGATGCAACAGAACTACAAAAGTGAAATTAATTTTTTTCATTCACCTTGGAGACAGAAATGATTAGGTTTGCATTCTCAACCAGCTCTAAAACATAGGTACATCGCACTTCTTTGATGGACATACCAAGAGCATAGAAAGTAGAAAAGTACGTTGTCAGAGGTGTTGGCAGCGAGTGCAGTAGCTTGTCAAGATATCAAGAAAAGGACAAGGCCAATATGCAAGCTGAACCATTACGTAAGGTCAGATATGGGTCACAAAAATTAGTTTAGCAAACCTCAATCCCGCACCTAGCTTGCTGCGAGCAAGGAAGAAGTAATACAGTGGAATCTCGATGATACGAATCTCACGGGGTCACAAAAATATTCGTATTAGTCGAAATTCGTATCATCGAAACACAATTAAAACTAGCCAAATTAAGGGGGGACGCGGGGATCAGATCGCGAAAACCGCGAGAAAAATCGATTTTTGAAAACCACGCGTTTCGGTATCTGCAACGCCTAATCTACGCTGTATCAAAATGGTTTGGCTGAAAACGCACTCAAAGTGCCCGAAAAAGATTAATTCATCAGTGCGCAGGGTGAGAAAACAGCTTTAAATCGCGCAAAATCACCACAGTTCACGGAGTCATATCTCGTATTTCCCGCCACCGAGCGCCGCCATCTTGGTATCGTTCGAAAGCTCAAAGTTTCGCCGTTCCGCATCTCAATTCGTCCGTAGTCGCCATCTTGTAACAAACGCAAAAGAAGCACGGGTCTGCGATAGGTAGTCACACGGGCCCACCGGTGAAAGCGGGCCTCCGATTGGCTGCCGTGCTGAAAGGCGTCTCTCCATTGGTTGCTGCTGTGACAGGGGCAAGATGGCAACCGCAGTTGTCTGCTTCGTAAGCCATGCCGGCGTCTTCACTTGACACGCAGAATTCGGATTACTGAGAGCTCCCAGGTTAGTGATGGATCGTCGCTCGTTGGAGAAGAAATTTTGGACAAAGCACGCCTTCGGAATATGGAAGCACAAGCCTCATACGGCGATTAGCGGGAGAAGCGGAGGAGCACCCGACTGAACGTGCCGTGCTACCTTGCACCATAGATTGCTTGCCGCGCTATCTTGCACCATGTGACTCCGGCAGCGAAGATGGCCCTGTGCCATCGGCACCGATAACGCAGTCGACGGAAGACGCACCAACGGAGGCTCCCGTGCCTCGGCGTACGGCCGCGCGAATCAGCCGAGATCGTATCTCGGTAGGCATAGCTCGCAGCGACTAGGCAAAATGGCGCAAGCACAAGAAACGCCGCCCGAAGCACAGCAGCCACTCCGTCCAGCCGATGGCACGTGGAAAAAGGAGGAAAAGCACAAAAGCAACAAAAGCGCCACCGCTTCAAACTCTTCGCGCCCAGTCGCAGCCTCCGCGCTGTCCGGCGCCGCGTCCGCACCTCCGCACCAAAAAAGAAAGGGTGAAAGCGCGTGACTGCGCGCTGCTCTCTTTCGCGGCCGTCAGTGGGGCGGCGTTTATTCGTATCAACCGACGCGGGTCGAAAATCGATTCGTAACAACCGGTCTCTAGCACGTTGCAAAGTAATGGGGCTCGGCCGGGACCACAGAAAAATTTGTATCATCCGGAAATTCGTATTAGCCCTGATCGTATCATCGAGATTCCACTGTACAGCTACTATGCTGACTGTTCGGCATGTTGGCATTGAAACTTTTGGTTGTAAATAAAGAGAGACATTTAGGCGCAACGGAAGATACGGACACCACAGTACATGTACTGTGTTGCCTTTTCTGCATTTCAGTCTCAAGTGCTCCAAAGATCTAAAAATTTCTATGCAGCTATGTTTCAATAATGTACAAGTACAGCCTTATATCCGATTAGACAAACAATGTGGATGGCTAGGGTGAGATAGCCATAACTACACTTAGTTACACTTAAAATACATGCACAAACACAATAAGTACTTATTATATTTGTGTGTTGTATATTTGTATACTGTGTGAGATACACTTTATCTTGAAGTGTACCTACGAAGTCCTACTAAGCATAGTTACTACGAAGGAAGTCTATCAATCTGAATTTGCAGTGCTCAGTAAAAGCCGCTTGACTGGAGCAAAAAAATTGCTGTCGCTCACGTCAAACAGCAATTTTTGTTGAAAGCTTTTACATGCCCATTTTAACAGCATTTTCTGTCACCCTGCCCAAAATCATGCCGATCACTGTGACACGATGCAGCCAACTTGGCTGAATGTAGTCCTGGGAAGCTACGATGGTTGCAGTGGTCGAAGAGCAATGAAAAATCATTCTGTCGCTGAGTGAAAATAGTGCCATGTGAAACAGCCTTAATATGACAACAGGATGAAAGAAAAGCACAACTACATAGCATAAAAAATGGTCCCTATATACATTGTTAATGCTCAAATAGAAAGACATATGCTCAGAGTAAGAATTCAAAAAAAAAATTAAATTATGGGGTTTTACGTGCCAAAACCAGTTCTGATTATGAGGCACGCCGTAGTGGGGGACTCCGGAAATTTGGACCACCTGGGGTTCTTTAACGTGCACCTAAATCTAAGTACACGGGTGTATTCGCATTTCTCCCCCATCGAAATGCGGCCGCCATGGCCGGGATTCGATCCCGCGACCTCGTGCTCAGCAGCCCAACACCATAGCCACTGAGCAACCACGGCGGGTAGTAAGAATTCAAGGTGGTTAAGAGGTCAAGGTATTGAAGTTAACCTTTGACATGTTCCTCCTCTTCCTCTCCTTCTCCATTTCTTTGCGAGTCTGTAGCATCTTCAGCATTCTTCGACTGAAAATGCAAACATTTTGACAATTAAAAATACACGAAATGTTAAAATGCACAAAGAGAATTGTTTCTATGCAAAGAGAGAAAGAGAAAAAGATGAGTCACCATATGGCCTTCAAATAAGATTTCTATTTTAGCGGTAAGACTTCTCTTTCCTTTACTACATAAGAATTTATATTATTAAGAATGGAACTGCATGCAATTATGGAGACTTGCCTCCTTTGTCAATGAAAAACGAGATAGCCAAAACACAAAACTTTGTTTGCAACAATGTGCATGCAAAACGTCTTGCAGGAAGAAAGTGCACAAAAGAAAAAGGAAAACGGCTTCAGAGTATATGCTATTTATTTCAGCTGAGCGCTGCTCCAACATATTTAGAGTGTAAGCAAGAAAACAGAGAGGAGAGAAGTAGACAGGTGATCACTATGACTCAATGTAGTAGACTGGTCTGTTCGATTCACACACAGTCCGTGGCACCACTTCATATGGTGGCAGTGCAATGCACACGTGGCGCCAAAAGCAATGTTGCAGCACACTGCACGCAATTTCAATCAAGTAAAGAGATAGTGCTGGCCATGTGACGGGCTTGGTCAAACAATTCAGTGACCCAGCGGCAGGTGTGGCTGCTGCTTCAGTACAGCACAAGCTTCCAGCTAGTGTTTGCAATCTACAAGACAAACTGCAACAAAATTTTTGACTGCCACAGATAGTGTTGACCGCCAAAAATAGTGTTGATATAAAGCAGCGTCCGTGCAAAATTTTCTGCTTAAAATGCAAGTAGAGGTGTCCGGAAAAGCTTGCAAAAATAGAAAGTTTTGGCATCAAACATCACCGTTACCACTCGCCAGAAATGATGCCGAATCCAGAGCACTGAGAACCAGCATGGCTCCTCAAAATGACCCCCCCCCCCCGAGATTAGGCAGTGGTTTACAACACTTCCAAACATTGCTTAGAAACGGTCACTGTGTCAGCAAACATCACCTTGGACTCTGAATGTATTACAGCACAAAACGAAAAACAAATGGAAGCGAGAAACAAACTGAAAAGCACTGACTTCCAAATTCTTTTATTATTTGCAGAAAAAAAAAACACTTACATAGGACTGTGCAATGAACAGTCAAAATAAAAATGTACAGAAGCAAGGCTGTCATCTAATCACACTACCTACAGCAAGAGAGAGAAAGGTTTAATGAACGCAAAGGTAGAGAAGCCGGACTGAGCTACAGGGCCGGCCACTTTCAAGGGAAACACCTATTATTCAAGAGCTCATAGCAGCTAATGTTAAGCAAAAATTCAGAAAACTATTCTTTAATTTATCGACATCACCATTTTGCAACATATCAGGCACATTTCCTCCGTGAAGTAGAAGAAATGTTGGAAGTTATACTGGCTTGAATACTGATGACACGTTTCCCTTAATAGTAGACTACCCTGTACATTTCTTTAGACACCTTTATGTACTGCGAGAAGAGGGAAAGAGGTACACGGGAGGCCAGGGTACGATTCCCCATTGGGGAGCGTTATTTTTTTTTCCCTGCCTGACACATTACCCAATGGCTAAACCTTGTTTCTGCATGTTTTGATATTGGTCTCATATAGCACTGTCCCATATAAGTAGGATGTAAGATTGGGCTTGTTGGTAAAATACGCTTTAAAAGTTTGATTAACAGAGCAAGGATACTAGAAGGGACAGAAGAAAGAACAGATCGCCCTGTTCTCTTTTTTGTCCCCTCTGGTATCCTTGCACTGTTAAACTTATATAAGTGTTCTTTCTGCGAATAATAAAATCGGGCGGAAGTCAGTGCTTTTCATGTTGTTTCTTGTTTCCATCCATGTTTTGTTTTGCACAGTAAGCACATTAAGCATGATCAATAGCCCAAATATTAACTTTACTGTCGTGTACCTTGGCTAAACCAGCTTGCCAGCACATGCAGAGGTTCCCACACCAAGCTGCAAATCAAAAGACAGGAGCGATGTGCTTTTGCACCAATGAATCGAGGAATGTGGTTCAGTTTACCACGAATCAGTGCAGGTGGTGTAGTGAACTGCTATGCATGAATAGAACAGACCCACAACCGAACAGTTTCCCCTGAATTAGTGTCGGCAGCAGTGGCTGTACAATGTTTGGCACAGGATCAGCTATTCCCAGTCTGAAGTGCTACTCCGAGTTTAAAACGAGACAAAAACACTTCCCAGCAGCTTCTGGGAGACAATAATTTAGTTGGTTAAATGCAGCAACACAATCCAACACCTATGGCAAGTACTGATTTTCTAAAGGACTTTTATACGTGATAAACTACGACAGCACTCAGGCTAAGCTTTTTTCAAGAAAAGTCTGTGAAAATGCTTTCCTGACACAGTACTTTATGAGATTTTCCCCTTGTCTGTCTAGAGTAAAAAAAATAACAATAGAATTGCTTTCTCGAATGACTAAATAATTAGAGGACACTAAATGCAAGTATTAGGTCAAGCTATTAGGTCAAGTATTAGGTCAGTGGGCACGGTGGAGCGGCAGCCATGCAGTCGCTCATAAACCCGACCTTGCTTTTTGTGCAGGTTAGTAAACCTCCTTCTCTCTACTGTAAGCGGACTAGCAATGTCTGCCTGCTGCTCCTACCGTGCCCAAGTGTGTTTTTTGAGTGTTTGTGTGAATGCGTATTTGTTACAAAGCTCTTACTATGTTGCGGAGACATTCAACTAAACCCTGGCCCTACTAACAAAGAAATACTTGATGCTATCACTAAACTTTCTGAAAAAGTTGACCACCGTCACGTTGAAGTCATGGAAGTTCTTGATGACCTAAAGACAAAACAGGAGGCCTTAGTACAAACAGTTGCTGACTTAACAGTAAGATTATCCGCGGTTGAATCTTTCGTCGAATCATTCGACGGTTCCGCAGTTCTCAGTGATGCACCACGTTTAATCACTGAAGCTGTCAGAATTGAAGGCCAGGCACTCAGTTCCCGACTGGATGATCTTGAAGACAGATCCAGACGAGATAACCTATTGTTCTTTGGAATACTGGACTGCCCGACTGAAACGTGGGTTGAGTCAGAAAGCCTTGTTCAAGATGTTTTGTCTCGTCATGTTAAACTACAAATTCCTGACTCGGAAGTCTCTCGAGCGCACAGGTTAGGATCCTACACCGATAAAAAGACTCGACCAATTATCATCAAGTTTTCGTCGTCTAAAGTCAGGGATGCAGTCTGGGCACAGAAACATAAGCTCAAAGGTACTGGTGTATATGCTAGCGAAGATTTGTGCAGAGCTACGGGAAACTCAAGGAGGAAACTAACAGAATTTGCATAGGTAGCAGGGCAGCCGTACTCGCTTCGCATGAATAAACTGATCATGAATAAAAAAAGGTATGTTTACTGCGCAGTAACTGACAGCGTACGCGAAACTGATTTGCCACGATCGGCAGATACGCAAGATAGCGCGGCCACTGTAACTGCACGTGCCGGCACTTCTAGTGCATCATAGCTATGTCTGCCTAGATCCCGCGCAAGGAACGCCTCTATTTTCCTTTCCAATGTCCGGAGTATCCTGAATAAGCGCGTTGAATTGTCTTCCGCTATTGATTCATGCTCTGCTGATATTATTGGTCTGACGGAGACCTGGCTGTCTGCAAAAGTTAAAAATGAAGAAATTTTGGACTGTGAAAAGTGCTACAAATTTTACCGATGTGATCGTGATTACCGGTCTGGTGGTGGTGTTCTGTTGGCGGTTGCCGACACGCTTGCTTCTCATGTTATTCGAATTGTATCTTCACTTGAGCTTGTGTGTGTACACGTGCTCATTGATTCTCGCGAAATAATTTTTTGTGTTTGCTATCGGCCACCAACTGCATCACTGTCCTTTTGTAATGACCTGCACGATGCTGTCAATCAGCTGTTCGTCAGATACCCAAAATCGCCCCTCTTCATGCTTGGCGACTTCAATTTTCCAGACATTAGGTGGGAAAGAGCCCCTGTTTCCTTAAAACACAACTCAGCTGAAAGCAAGGAATTCTTAACTTTTTGTCAAGACTTCAACTTAACTCAGCTCGTTCACTTTCCCACTCGTACAACTCCCACTGCCGCTAACATTCTAGACTTAGTGCTTACAACTACACCAGATCTAGCTTCCTGCTTAACACCGGGAATTAGCGACCACTCTATAATTCACTTCACCCTACGAGCACGGGTTTCCAACAAGAAAAAAACCAGGGTCATCCAAGACTGCAGCAAAGCAGATATTACTGGAATGAATGTGGAACTACAGGCCTTTGTTGATAGTTTTTTTTGCTGGTTTTGAGCAGCGGTCGGTTGAGGTCAACTGGTTGCTTTATAAAAACAAACTCTTGTCCCTAATTGATCGCTTTGTACCTAAAAGAAAAGTTTCATCGAGTCCTCGCTCTCCGTGGTTTCATAACACGTTAAAGCGCATGCGCAACAAAAAGAAGCGGATATTTCGACGGGCAAAGCTAACAGCCAGAACATACCACTGGTCTTGCTATCAAAAATTTAACCGAGAATTCTGTACTATGCTTTCAAAAGCAAAGAAGGAATTCTATCATAAAACTCTTCCTTTGCTACTGCTTTCTAACCCCCGCAAATTTTGGAGCATTATTAACGGTTCTAAAGGGACACACATTCAATTATTCCAATCTAATGTTCCAGTAGTTCAAAGCGAGTACTGCAATGTTCTGAACAATGTGTTTGTTACTCATTTTAATAAGAGCATTCCCACAGTGTTTCCACAAATACCAAAAACCAACTTTTTACCAATGGATCCCATCGCTATTGATGCAGTTGGTGTAGAAAGGCTTATTGTCAATTTAAAGGTGTCTTCATCGGCCGGCCCAGATTGTATCTCATCAAAAATGATGAAGTGTACACAAGTGTATTCTTCATTGATATTGTCAAAGCTTTTTGAACAGTCATTACAGGTGTCGACACTGCCTTCTGACTGGAAGATAGGGAAGGTGGTCCCTGTGCATAAATCTGGTGATGTACATTCCCCCAATAATCACCGTCCCATATCATTAACATCCATCCCAGTCAAAATCTTAGAGCATATAATATACTCGCATCTCGTCGAATTCCTTCTTCAGTATTTATCAGCATGGATTCTGTAAAACAGTTTCGTGCGAAACGCAATTGCTATGTTTTACCAACGACTTATTTATTAGCGCGGATCATGACGTTGATACTGATTGCATTTATTTAGATTTTGCCAAAGCATTTGACTCCGTCTCACACGACCTACTTATATTCAAGCTTAATCAACTTAACATAGACCCCAGTGTACTTGCATGGATTAAGGAATTTCTCTCTAACCGTAGCCAGTATGTGACCGCTAATGACTTTTGTTCAGCTAATTCCCCCGTAACATCCGGTGTTCCGCAAGGGTCCGTTTTGGGCCCTCTACTTTTCTTGATTTATATTAATGATCTTCCTACTTGGCTTTCTTTCTCAACTGTCCGACTGTTTGCAGATAACTGTGTAATTTACCAGAAAATTACTAACCATGCTGATTATATCAATCTGCAACACGATCTAGATAGGGTGTTTGAATGGTGCAATCAATGGCTCATGACACTTAACCCAACTAAATGTAAAAGCATGCGAGTTTCTCGCCACGCTACTACTCATTGTCCGCGTACTTACTCCCTCAATAATATTCCATTGCCATCTGTTGACAGTTATAAATACCTTGGTGTTCACATTTCTTCTAACCTTTCGTGGAATACGCATGTCGAATATGTCGCTAACAACGCGAATCGCATGCTTGGCTATCTGCGTCGAAATTTTTTTGATGCCCCATCGTCGCTGAAGTTTACAAAACTTTGGTACGTTCTAAGTTAAAGTTCGCATGCGCCATATGGGATCCTACTCAGACCACCCTCATTCAAACTCTTGAAGCTATTCAGAATCGCGCAGCACGTTTCATCTTATCGAATTATTCACGTCATTCCAGTGTCACGTCTATGAAGAAAACCCTAAACTTGCCTGACTTTTCGTTGCGTCGAAAGTCATCTCGCCTTAATCTTTTTCACAAAATCTATTATTATAACAACGATTTAAAGGACCATCCTGTTTCATCCACCTCATTATATTTCTTCAAGGACCGATCATCACTTCAAGGTTGGTCTACCGTCTTGTCGCACAAAATTGTGCAATGACTCTTTTGTTCCTAGGACAAGCGTCGCATGGAACCACCTTCCCTCCACAATCGCAAGCATAACTGATGATCACGAGTTCAAGATCGCTTTACAAAATGCCTTGTATTATTTTTGTTAGTTGCACGTCTTGTCATTTTTTCCCCACTCCTTTCTGTAGTGCCTTCGGGCCCTGAAAGTATTTTCAATAAATAAATAAATAAATAAATAAAGTGATTGATTAATGCTCGAGAACGTCTCAATGCATCAATGTTATCCCTAAAAGAACTTTAGTAATAGAGAATTGAGGTGAATACAGGGCACAATTTGAGATCCCCCGCAACATTCATGTACTAACCTGATGACGTAGACACTCCTCATTATAACTCCGTCATTAGCACTAAACCACTCGCAATAGGAATAAGTTCCTATTATAAGACGGAAGAAAATGCTACTTGTACCTTTCGATTTGATTTTCGGAAAAAAGAACTCATTTGCATTAAACCTGAAAATGACGCAACCAGTTTTAAGGTTCAATTCTCCCACAAAGATGCTGGCTTCCGATACAAAATATACACTTTTTAATAGGAATACAAAGCATTGGTCCACTAATAACAAATTATTTTTAGCTTCTTGTGGGCAGCATATCAACTATGGTAAACGAAACTATAAAAATGCTCATACCTTGCGTTTCTCTATTGCCCTTGATATTTTCTCATCTATCTTCACCGTCCTCTTCTTCTTGACAAGCTTAGTCAGGTCGCTCCACGTGTCATGAAAGTATTCAGCAGCAGTGTCCACAAAATGGAAGTCCGACGAAAAGGCACACTACAGAACAGAGACGAAATTAGTTATCAACGTAAAACGCACTTTAATGTACAGTCCAGCAGGTTTTCTAGGAAAAGCTCTTCTCGGAACAATGAGATTTCAATTGATATCACAGCTCCGTAGGTAACTGCAGATTAAAATCGATGCATATGCAGGCCACAGCTTGTAACAAATGGCAGGTTTTTCCCTATGAAATGCAGCAAGAAATGCCTCATATTAAAAACACTACTAATCACCACAGCAATAACCAAGTATTTACCACTGTAAGTACTACGCAGTGCTTGTTAGGTGGTTAGTGTGTGCTAGTTGTATAAAAGTGACACCCGAATCATTACTGGTGCCTGAAGGAACCATATCCAGTTGGGAGTGTGAAAGGTACAAAGAAAAGGTTGCAATCATAGGAAACTGACCAGCGGCCAGTAATATGACAGCATACGCTTGTTTAAATTAAAATCAGGCATTCCGACAGAAACATCTAAATTGTAAGTTCCCTCAGGACAGGTGCAATAACGACCAGAAGGCACCGTTGATTCTAAATATTTAGAGAACGTGGAACTTAAGATGAATCCGCAATTACGCGCAATTTCAGCACGTACCTAGTACCTAACATGTTCATTGCACATTACTGCAGACTTCCGAATTACATGCTCCGCTCCTGTGATACACGTTTCATCGCTAATCGCCAACTATCGAAACACGACGGCGGAATTAAGCACCTACAGTAGTGTTTACAAATTCACCAGCTAAAATCAGTAACCTTCTTGGAAGTAGGCTCTCGTCTCGAAAAAACTGGCCAGACACCATATTGCCAACTTTATCACATAAGAAAAACGTACATGGCTGCTATGAACCACAAATGTGTAAGGAAAATTCCACAGTACATGCGCGACGAATTGACAGCGAGAATTTACAACGCCACAGCGTCATCCTGATTTCTAGATCGGAGGAATTGCACGTCACTTGCAGGTGTTTGGAGCACAAGACAAGCTTCGCGAGTCTCATTACCTCGTCCTCGCTGTCACTTTTGTCAGACACATCAAGTTCTTCGGTCATATTTCAATACAGCAAGACACACACGCGCACAGTCGCCGCACACGTGCGATGCTGATGCGAAACGATGCAGTGCGAGGTTGGCGGTATTAATTAACAGTTCCAATGGCAGCCGCCATTGGCTATCGGTAGACTGTAGTGAGTGACAGCACTGCGCGCGAGGCAGGTAAAATTAAAACAAACACTCAAGTGTCATTTTAATTATTTTATTTATTCATAAATAAAAATATGTAGTACAATTTTCACCACGGTGCAGCAAAAAAATTTAAAAAGAAAGCGCACGTATGAACATCAGTTTTGGTTTCGATGCGTTCATGAGCAAAATGTTAACGCGACGTTATTATGCTTAAATGTTTCGTAACGCCGCCAATATAGCTTACATTTTATTCATGAAAGATTGTACTTACTTTAGCCAGTGTGCCAGCCTTGAAGGTCTTGAAGAGAAGTAAAACGCGTGTAGACTAAAGTAAAACTCGGCGTTAGCGCCAATCAGCGCCCTCTTGACGTCACTGCAGCTTGCAGCGAACCGATCATTAGAACAAGAGCGGCACCGTCGTTGCTGGTACTTGTGTGTTGTGCGTGCGCTGTGTTGAATTCTTTCGTCGATTTCGCTGTGCTTCGGCTACCACGATGCCACGGGAGATGATAATGCTGCAGCTCGGCCAGTGTGGCAATCAAAGTAAGGCGGTAGCGTTTAATTCGTCGTCCGCTGCATCGAGTGCGACGCTTGTTGACCGTTTGTGGCGGGAATGGCGTCTGCTCCAAACAGTCGCTTAGAATAAAATGAATTCCTGCTTTAACATAGCTTTGTCCTTTTGGTTTCTGTCATATCCCCACTATTCGAAAGCATGTGTGCAAATCACCTCGTTAACGTAATAGAACTGACTTAATTCAAACATACTTTCATATTTCAGTTGGCTTCGAATTTTGGAAGAAGCTGTGCGCCGAGCATGGCATCAGCCCAGGTACTGTTTTTCCCCCGTCTTTGCTGCCTTGCCAGAGTCTAACAACGTTTTCTCTTGTTCAGAGGGAGTCCTAGAAAACTTCGCAACTGATGGCATAGACAGAAAAGACGTCTTCTTTTACCAGGTACGAACTTCTTGCTCACGGAACATCATCGATCGTTTGAGCTGTCACACGTTGCGTCGCTTTTACACACGACTTACCCGTTTCATTCCTTTAAATCCCGACAGGCGGACGATCAGCATTACATTCCTCGTGCGGTACTCCTAGATCTAGAACCACGAGTAATCAACACAATAATGAATTCGCCGTATGCCAAGCTGTACAACCAGGAGAACGTCTATCTCTCGCAGTCTGGTGGCGGTGCTGGAAACAACTGGGCTGTCGGCTACTCGCAGGTGGGGACAACCACAGTGGTGCACGTTAGTCTTGATTCTGTCGCACTGCAGTCATCTGCTTGTAAAAGACCTGGGCCGGGATTTCGTTGCGCATTGCCATTCCTTTTCCCGCATCGTCGACAATTAGGCTGATAGGATCAGCCGGCCGTAAAGGTTGGATGATGAGAGCGGCATAGAATCGAGCGGAAGGGCATCGCAGCAATGTCACGGCCCAGAACCGGTCAGACCTTCGACATACTGCCTGATGCAGCATTTTGATCAGCGTTAACATTTGCCACAGCGACGTCCGCTACTTGCTGATAAGACGTCGTGGAAGCTTCATTGCGAATCTTTTATTGTGCTGCTTTGTTGGTGGTATTCAGTAGGCAGATTTGCCAATGTGCTGCGTGTGTGATGCTCCTGATGACTTGCAACGTGTACAATGTGACTGCTGCCACTACTTTTAAGGGCGATAATCTTTTAAGGTTGCACTACACGTGCAGCGCCACTCAATCTTGGCACTGCGGCGCATTCTCAGCTCGTGTAAAAGCACTGCCTGCATGTTGCATTCTATGAAAGTGCTCTTTGGCTTTCCTAAGGTCCACAGGCCTTCATAAAACTCTGTGAATAGCCTTATTGTGCACGTGTGTGTCGGTAAGTGTACATGCTGCTAGTGTGTTTGTTATCAATGCGTTTTAGCATAGGGATCACCCGCTACCTGGAGTAGCATGCCAGGTGGTCAAGCAGGCCAACATCTCCAGCTTAACAGCAAAGTTTTTGTCTCTCATGCTAGTGGTAGCAGGATGGGGAAATTCAAGGCAGTGACGTGGCTTCCTGCACAACATGGACGCGGCTTAACTGTCTCTCTTCTTAGCAGCACTGCTATGCGCCATGAAATCCCATTGTGTTTGCTTCTTTACTGCAACTCCGCTTCACTTTTTTTGGGCAGTGGAGGCACTTCTAAGACAATTTTCAGCGCAAGTATATGAAGTGTGGGCGCAGCTGTGCTTTTTGTCAAGCTTTTCTAAAATATATATATATATATATATATATATATGTGCTGTCTTTTTTCTGAACCTAGGGGGAACGTCTCCATGAGGACGTTTTTGACATCATTGAAAGAGAGGCTGATGGCAGCGACTCTCTGGAAGGCTTCGTACTCTGCCACTCAATTGCTGGCGGAACAGGCTCTGGAATGGGCTCGTACATTCTCGAACACCTGAACGACAGGTATCTGTGGTCATCTTTCCAATATCTGGGACCGTCAGAATAATTTCCAAACAAAAGAAAAAAAAAGTATTTGTGAGTGGCGGGGGGGGGGGGGGGGGGGTTGTTGCTAAGATGTGATGGGCCTTTGCACTGTGTCAATAAGAAAGCTAATGGAGAGAGACCTGTATGCCAATTTCCCCCTCTTTTCATAGCAACAGCAATAAGGGGTTACGAGGAGCTTGATTTTTCATTAGTAGTAATTAACGATTTGAAGCGAACAGAAAGTCAGAGAGAGCATAGGGGAAACTAATTCTTAAGTTTAATTTAAATGTCCAAATAACAAGTTAAAGAAGCACAAAAGTCACACCTACCAATCCTCCTGAATTTTTAATAATGTTTACAAGAGGGAGCTTCTTTCATAATTTTACAAATACTGCATCAAGTTTTACAGAAATTAAGTTTTGTCGTAAATCACTTGTTGGTCTGTGAACCATCCTTTGGAAGCCTTCTGATGGTGAAAGAATGCAAGAGGTGTACTTGCTTCAAGCAAGTTTATACAGGCAATTCCTGAAACAGGTGAGAACGGCAACCGAAATGTCACTGAAAAAATAACTGTGCTCTAAAAACAATGTGTTGCTTGTCAGTCTCTCCTGCTCCAAGTTTCTTGCTTCTAAAGGTAAATCATCTTTAATATAGTGCATATGTATCCCTGAAAAGGCATGTGTTCAGTACCAGGAATTATATTCTGGAAGCGGGGGTTAGCAGAGACGACGACAGCCATTTTTAAAGATTTCTGTTCCCTCATTCTAGCGTGTGAATCAAGCACATCGCTGGCATATGATAGTATAAACATAAAATGCATATGTTGGCATGTAAAGTGCGCTTTGCTGTTAAAGGGAACACGGGAGTTTAAAGCAAATAGAATTTTTTTATCTGATATCACACTTGTGGTTGGGTGGCGCTGGCACCTTCCTACACACTTAATGTGCAGTACGTTGACACAGCTTCAGTCGGCACCTGCGGCTAGAGTGCCAGCAAAAAGCGAGACGCACAGTAGAGTGTCCCACTTAACATTGGACCGCACTGTACATACAATATAATGACATATATGTGACTTGTGCTGAGCAGTATATCGGTGTAGTGATAATTTTGGGGTGTATCAGGACCTCCTAACGCTCGCCCTGGTTACAGGCCTTCTCGGGGCATGTCTAATAAAGGTATGGGTGCCATACACCCACGTCCTCTGGTGTCATTTTAGCATAATTTCACTCATTTTAAAGTTCACAGGTTTGCATGTATGCGAAAGTGGACAAAGAGCTAACTTGCCGCAAGTGGAAGCCGAGTCCCGATCTTCCACATTAAGTTTGCGGTGCTTTACCAGCTGAGTTAAGCTACCGCACTAGCCTTCCTCCTGTACGCTTTTGTTAATTAATTATGTTTAATTAATTGTGTTTAATTAAAATGTTGAAATAAGGTACATCAGTCGTACAAAAGTGCAGTGTACCTGCTTTCATGGACATTTGTGCTGAAAACTAATGGCTCTGCTCTGCTGGAAACAGACTGTAGCCCCGTATGCACAACCAGAAAGCACAGTAGATGCTGAGAAAGCTTGCTGCACAAATGCCCACATGAGGCATGCTGTAGTGTTGGTAAGGAGCCTCTAAGTAATGTAAGTAATGTTGGGAAATTTAGTTGACTGGTCTACAGGTTTCAGAATATGTATGCCCAATATTAGTTGAAAAGATGTTATTTTGGGGGTGATTGTCAGTGTTTGGCAATGTAGGTGGAGATAGTAATTGTTCAACATGGCCACTGTCTTTGGCAGTGACAAATACATTTAATATCGTCCTTTTCATTTTGAGGCTATCTATGCCTCCCGCGCATTGGCAGAGTGTTTAGCTTGGTTGTGGAATTTTATTGCAGAGTATGACGATGCTAACATTCTAATGTCATTGCCGTTATGCGAGTCAGTAAAAAAAATGCAATGCGCTAAAGTTATCAGCAATCAGTTTTATTTATACAATTATGTAGTTTGTACCCGCCCTAGTGGCTTTGGTGTTGTGCTGCTAAGCTCGAAGTTACGGGATCGAATCCTGGCCACGGTGGGCACATGTTGATGGGGGTGAAATGCATAGACACCCTTGTACCGTGCATTGAGTGCATGTTAATGAACCCCAGTTGGTCAGAATTAACCCCGGAGTCCTTTATTACGGTGTGCCGCATAATCACATCGTAGTTCTGGCACGTAAAACCCCAGAATTTAGTTATGTAGTTTGTAATTTCAAACGATTTGCCCTGGCGGTACTGGCAGAAAGATCACTTTCGTCCGATACAAGTTGTGTTCATTGCACATGACAACACTTTCAAGGATCTGCGATTTGTTCAGCTGGAGAAATTTGAAATATAATGTGTGTTGACGGCCTTGCTTGGAAGATGTTTGTAAAATGTGATCATATACTGTTTTTGGCATGTGTAATTACCTTACCATGTTCCAGGTTCCCGAAGAAGTTGATCCAGACGTACTCGGTGTTCCCGAATCAGGATGAAATGAGCGACGTGGTGGTGCAGCCGTACAACTCAATGCTCACTCTAAATAGGCTTACACAGAATGCGGACTCAGTAGTTGTCCTCGACAATGCCGCTCTCAACCAGATTGCAGTGGACCGGCTCCATATTGAAAACCCATCTTTTGCTCACATCAACACACTGGTGAGTGCTGTTTTTGACATGGAATGAACGACGTGACCTCTTCATTGCCGTAATGTCTCCTTGCTTGCCATTCAATGGGTAGTGCAGCAGACTTCTTAATTGAACAGCAGTTAATTTGACTCTCCTGTTACTGTGGCTGTGTTTTAACCTCTATAAGGGAGCCCTTTTTTTTTTTAAACTCTTTTCATTTGAGCATTGGGTAACTTCAACCAATTTTGCCTGTATTGCCGACTGCGTCAAATCAATGAAAATAGACTGCAATACCTCTGCCAAAACAATGTCACGAAGGTAACACTTTGTAACTGCAAGAATACAGGACTGCTTTGTAAGGTACTAAATCAATTAATGTGGTTTTTATGGTTAGGCAGCATTAAAGGAACGCAAAAAATATACCACACCCCTCTGTATCAGTGCTGTAGCCAGAAATTTTGTTCGGGGTGGGGCTCGCTCACCTTGCAGTGCGGCCTCCTCCTTATAGAATTTGTCGAGGGATCAAATACATGAATACCAACTGCATTGTCATTGCCAATGCCATTGTATATTAGATGCTGCAAACGAATTACTGAACGCTACGCACTGTCAAGTATTTTTTTTTTTTCATAAAAGAATATATTCCTATGTCCCAAAAATTGTGGCAGAAATAACTGATATCAATGCTGCCGCCTTTTTTTTTCTATTTAATAAGTAAAGAAAATATCACACGAACTTTAGAACTACAGTTAAACCTGCTTATAACGAACCTCCATATAACGAATTCCTGGATATAACAAAGTTTTTCGATTCCCCACCGTTACTCCATAGAAGCACATGTATTTGAGACCTCTACGTAACGAAGTGGCAGCGGGAGACCCCCTCAATATAACGAATTTCCCCCTCCGACCACCTAGAGATTTCGGCCCAAATTTTGTCATTTTTGCGCGAGCAGCAACCGGAAGCACCTTCTCCGCCGCGATGGAATGCGAAGGGAGCGCACGTGTGCGAGGCGGCCCTGCATCCCTCGACCCGGCGATCTTGCCGCCGCGGGCGTGACCTTTCCCCCTCCCTTCATTCAAATCTCATCCTGCCGCTTGCTGCAGCTGGCCTAGCCCGCCAAGCCACCACTCTCTCCTTTTCCAGCTGATGTTGCCGACGCGCTGGTACACGCTGTGGCACATCAGACTCGATGAGCGCGGACACGCGCTGGTGGTGTGTGGAAGCGCCGCTGGAGAAGCGAGCGAAGTGACCTTCGTGCTGTTGTCTATCGCTTCAACGCAAACTGAGCGCCGAGAACACACAGCACGCAGAAAGCTACGAGCTGCCGACGCACCTACACTGCTAGACTATGCCCCAACGCAGATCGCCTTCAAGATACAGCCTGCGCGACCGCGCGCCGCCCCGCTATCTCTCCCCCCTCGCTCTCTCGCCGGTGCCTCGAGCGCAACGGAAGAAGGCGCGCTTCCTCCCTGCTTTTCTTGCGCGCGCGAGATTTAGACGCGGTCGTCGGCTCCCCTCACACGTTTTCACTCGCACATACAGCATAAGGCGCACGGCGACTGCGTTATCGCCCTCGGACTTTAGGGTACGGCCACGCTAGCGGCAAAAACACGCAGCAAAAACGCGCATCAGAAACGCACGGCAACGCGTCATGCCGCGCGCGGCAACTGGGGCAGCTTTCCAAATAGTTCTTCAGATATGTATCTCCACAATCAGCTCGCATGCGAAGAAGCGCTCTGAAAATACCTGTATTTTCAGCGGGGGCTATGCTTAAAACCATAGGGCCACTGTCCCTGTGGCCACGGAGAGGCAGACCTAGTCGCCCGGAAAAAGAATTTTCTCAATAATAGGCTAGTTACTTCTCCTGTTTTCTCATATTTTACTTTGCCTGCCCTGGTCCAGCTGATCGATCACATTGGGCACGCTTCCTGAAAATGGTTGGAGAAAATTATCAGCTGCTAGCTCACAGTCACGGTGATATTTAGTATTTTCGTGTGTGTGAAAGATTGAGAGCGCGTGCTTTAATTTCTGGAAAGGCTTGGACACGAGGGCTCCAGTGCAGGCATGTTGGCCCAAGTTTATAACAGCATTAACCCCATAAAGTTCCAGAATTGAAAATCTTTTAAAGAACGCCTTTGGAAATGTCAGTGCACCTTTCGCGTCGAAAGTTTATGAGAACTTTATACCCATAAAGTTTCGTAATTGAAATCCATGCGGTCCGTAGATTCCGCGGCCGCTGCGAGATGCCGCAACGCGCCCGCTCGCTATCGAAAAGCCCTTGAAAGTTTGTGCTCGGATGGAGCTCCATGCGTTACGTGACTCCTGGTGCAAGGGTGTTGTCACAAAATCCAGCCCGAGTTCGCAATGTTCGTGCCGAAATGTCTTTCGAGCGTGAAAAAGACGTTGTAGACAAAATCTAGAATGATTCCCGGCGTCAGTGGTAGTTTTGGTCGGCGGTGCATGCCGGCACGAAAAAATTTCGGGGGGGGGGGGGGGGGGCTGAAGCCCCATCAGCCCCCCCCCCCCCCTGGCTACACCCCTGTTCTGTATGTTTCTTGTGTCGTAGTTCAAGAAAAACCAGTCTTCCGTGTCTTTCTTCATGTGTGCTCATGTTGTAAAAGAGAATGGATGGAAGCAACTTTATTAAAACCGTCTCTTTTTTTTTTCTGTCACTCTTTGGCTCAGGTCTCAACGATCATGTCTGTGAGCACAACAACCCTTCGATATCCCAGCTACATGAATAACAACCTCATTGGTCTGGTGGCACCCCTGATCCCAACTCCAAAGCTTCACTTCCTGATGACAGGCTACACACCTCTCACAACTGACCACGAGGTGAGTGTGCTGGATCTTATCGTCTGTAGACACTCACCAAGCCCTTTTTTGGAACTAGACTGGAATAGTACTCACACTTCCAGTAGTATAATTTATCATTACAGCTTAAAGGCCCACTGCAACAAATTTTTTTACTACATAAGGAATCCTACTTTCAGATAGTGTAACTAGATAAAGCAGCCTCCATGCAAAGTTTTATGTTTGAAATACAAGTCGATACTTCACGAACAGCATCCAAAAATGAACATTTTTTATACCAACACAGGAAAAAAAATGGATTTCAAAGTACATTTCTTTTTCATTTGTCATAGTTGACCGTTGTAGTGTAGTAAATGTTCTCGAAACTTGCCAAGTTCAGTCTTTGGCTCCTTTAGGATACGGTGTAGTCCATCTTTACCGATGAAAAATTAGCTAGGCATGAGCAGACGCTGAATCCGTGATGTCTTGGCAAGCTGCTGCAGAAATCTTCAAGCATGTACGGTAGTTTATTTGGTTGAATAAAATTCTTCTTCTTCTACTACTTCTTCATTTCTTTTCATCTTTTCTAGCTTTTCAAGCCTCCCTTCACGGTAAGATTGCTGCTTCTGGCATTGCAGGAACGTAATTTACCTATACGAATCGGCTCGTTTTCCTGTTTACGTACTGTCCTTTTCAGAGGTGCTGCTGGTTCATGGTAAAATTTAATCGTCTTGTTTACTGGTTTAACAATCCCTACGCTGCGTTTATGCAAGGATGGATTTTGTAATCAATGGCGAATCTGGGATAATTCTGACCACATTGTTTTCATTATTGAGCACCAGAATCTCGGCACACCACACATGTTTTACATTCCCCCGCTTTATAAATGTGGCTTCTGGGAGTTTGACCGTGCGCTTGGCGACAGCACATCCATTCCAGTGAGCCACTGTGCACTAGATTGCACTGTTCCATCTCAGGGATGCGTGGATTTAGGCTAGCTGTAAACTCTGTTCATGTTGACTGCGCAGGCAGGGTCAAAAGTTTATGGGTTGCAGGCTCTGTGATAGATGTCCAGTTTTAACTTACAACCATTAAAACAGAACAATACTATGCTGGTTACGTACACTAGTACATGTAGCACATTTGAAATCCAGGCTGCATGCCCAAGTGCTGAAAGTATCCTGCTTCTTATTATCAGATCCTGCATCCTGTAAGCTTTTGAGCCTGCCTGTAGTCGTGTGAAGATTTATTCGAGTGCAGAATACCTGAATGCTCCAAATTTCAAGTAATCATTTAGATATACTCGTGCACGGGTTACGCTTTTTTTTTTTCACAATTTTGGTGACATGCAGCCCTAACATGACAACTGGCTGTTTTGGTCCAAGTTTTCTCTCTGTGCGTGATCCATGCAATCTTGCTGTACCAAAAGAGCGAAAGCTTTTGTTTTCTTATAATGAATTTATTTGCTCCTGTGAGCTCCTCTTTATGCATATATGACAAGTCTGTGTATTTTTTGTCAATGCCGAAGTTGTAGGCAGCTGCACGCTTGCCGTGCTGCTCAGCGTACGCCACAACCCTTAGCTTGAAAGCAACACTGTACGCTCTCGGAAGCTTCCTTCTTGCAGCTTCACGTGAAAATATTGCTAGCCTGAATTAGCTCTAACCAGGCGTACACTACAGCTCTTTCAAATTTTTCTCAACTCAAGCGTGTACAGTAGTTTATTCGGTTGAATAAATAAGCACTAGAAACATTTCATTTGGCAATTGCAGTTCGCTGAAGTTTGGTCGGTGTGCTTTTCCTAGCGGTTCATGTTGGGCAAACTGTGGCTTGTCACTTGCCCGCAGGCGCCCAGCGTGCGTAAGACGACTGTGCTTGACGTCATGAGGCGGCTGCTGCAGCCAAAGAACATGATGGTTTCCATCGGGCACGATCGCTCAGCCAGCCATTGCTACATCAGCATCCTCAACATCATCCAGGGCGAGGTAGATCCGACCCAGGTGAGTCCGCTGCACAAGAGAAAGGAGTAACCAGCGGTTTTTAAAAAAGTGCAGTGTCTGGCCAAGCCATATAGAATTTCCTCTATGGTCAGAGTCTTATTGACCGAATCCGCAAGCAAGAAGATCAGACAAGTCTATGTACAAACCATGATCCCCATGGAAGCTCAACGATTGCTCCGCCAGAGTTCCCTGTAGTAATTTTAGCAGGAAACGTTATGGAGCGGTCTAATACCCCACTCAGACGATAAATTTAGTAACACTTTGAACAAGCGTCACTTTGGTGGCATGCCGCTAGGTGAGAAAAGTGTCATTTGGAATTGATGGCAATGTCCATCCGTAAACGAGCCTGCGCATAAGTTAGGCAAAAAATTCTGGTGTCTTGCTTGTGAAAACCGCCGCCTGATTATGAGGTATTCCTTAGTGGGGGACTCCGGATTAATTTTGACCACCTGGGGTTCTTTAACGTGCACCTAAATCTAAATACTACAAAAGTGTTGTTGCATTTCACCCCCATCGAAATGCGGCCACGTGGCTGTGATTGAACCCACGACTTCGAGGTCAGTGGCACAACACCACAGCCGCTGCATTGCCATGGCGGGTTTATTTTTGTGCATTGCCATGGCGGGTTTATTTCTGGCGTTGCTTTTTGCAAAATAACATTAACACATTCAATCGTCGCAAGCAAAGACAAGATGCCATTGTATCCAACGTGACGCGTGCTGCACATTTGGTAGTGCCAAAGTATGGGCACCTAAAAAAATGACTACTTTCATTTGAAAAAATATGATGGCAGTTTTCATAAGCGGGGGCACTTATCACTTTTGAAATCACAGGAAGCAGCATTCAGAATTAGTACCAACTCTACATGGAGCACCGCAAAAAACCCTATTCTGTAATGTTATAGATTGTTTGCGTTTCTTTTTTTTTTCACCCCAAAAAATGTTGCGTGCACAATTTCAGTCTCTTCTTATATTCAGGTACCAAGACTTCCCATATTTTGTGCACCTAGTCATGGTTTATTTTCAAACATTGTGGAAAGCAGCAGGCAGTTCTGGTGACATCATCACGTTCAACCCGAAGTGCTAGCATGTCTACCTGCCAGTTCTTTGAATGACAACCCCCACTGCTGTGTGTTTGGCAGATGCGACCTTGAGGAAAGAAGAGTAGGGATTAAGAAATTGGCCTTTGCATAAAACGTATTTTGATCAGCACGAAAGCTTCTCGGATAGTACCAGCCCTCGTGTTGATTCGATTAGCTATCACCATTGACCGTTGTAGAGCCTCAAGCTTGTCAGCGCTGCATATTTGGAAAGTGTCACAGTGTCCTGGATAAGGACATAGAAAGAGCACACACACCTGTGTACATATGTGTCCCATTCTGATAACCTGTCCTCGTGGGGCTGAAAAACTTTGTTGAGGTTGATTGCCAGAGGGATAACTGGAGAAGCCTTAGTCCAGAGCCAGCGTCTTGACAAAGAGTCTTGTCTTCGTGCACTTGAGCAACAGCTGCTCACCTGATGATGGCATGTTCTCTTGCTAAAATCCTTGCTCTGCGTTGAGGCTTTTCCTGGTTTGTCTGCCCACTATCAAAAAGTCTGTGTTCCATAATTGCCTTGTTTCGCCACGATTGCCGGAGCATGTTTTCTACCGGTGTCACACAAGGGCACTTTCGATTGCAATCCAGCCCGATTGTGATCAAATTTTTCTGTAGTGATAGACAGTGATCTCTGCTACGTGGTCCAATCATTTGGATCAAGTTGGGTGAGCTCTAGCACACCAGCTGTTGCAAACAGTGTCCAAAGCACTTCACAAATTTGCCTGATACGCAGTTATAACCCTAGTGCAGACATCAGCCTGCAATCACAATCGAGAAGCTCAAACCAATGGACAGATCACAATTGACTAGAATCATACAGGCAAGGAGTGTAGTGACACTCAATCTGGATCCAGCTCTATCCGGAAAGGGCTTCAAAAGTGCCTGTGTGACACTGGTATTAGTATGCGCACTATGCTGACATCTACTGAGTGCGGAGGGATGTCTGTGCAGGTGCACAAGAGTTTGCAAAGGATCCGCGAGCGCAAGCTGGTGCAGTTCATCCCCTGGGGCCCCGCTAGCATCCAGGTGGCATTGTCTCGCAAGTCACCATACGTCCAGACGCAGCACAGAGTCAGCGGGCTCATGCTTGCCAACCACACAGGCGTCACCTCGGTACTTAGCTCATCTTGTGCAATACCCGAAGGCTATGGACTTCAGTGCTCGATTATGCATGTCACTTGTCCTGTGTAATGTCACCCATTCTTTCTCCCAACACTTGCATCTTTTTTCACTATGCCATCTCGTGTAAGGTAGTCAGCTTGGCAAAGTCTAAGTTAACCTTTCTGCTTTTCGTTCCTTTCTGTCTCTTTAGTTCGAATGCATTCGTTACATAGACAAATTGTTTCAAGCTATGTATTCTTAATGATAGTGTAAGAATTTAGTGCAAGCATCACCCACAAAATGGCACTGTACCTGCCCTGTGACTCCATGACAAAGTTCACAAAGGATGCCGATATTGAAATAAGTTGGCATTCACCGTTACGCCACATAACCGAGCTTATGCATCTATACATATTCTCTGCGACTTGGACAGCTGTGTATTTGCCTTTGCATTCTTAGATTGTTACTGATAGTAGACAGTGAGCTCCAGCCAAAGCACCACTGATTTGATTTGTGGTAGGTAATTGTTTCACTGAAGTTACTGTAAAGTACCAGATTAGATTGTAATGAAAGGAAACAAACTTACTTTATAAAAGCTGATGCAGCTGATGTTCTTTGCACTTTCACCCTGAACTTGGCTGTTGCAGCTTCTACTCGCAGGTTTGTGGCTATGTGAGAAAATGTTGTGTTGCAGCAAATTCTATTGCTGTGAGAAGCGTTGCAAGATTGTTATCAAAACTAAGATAAGCAGCAGAGACATTCATGTTCGTGCTCATAGTATTAAAGAAAGGCATTGGCAGGTGGAGGGTGTGCATGCAGATGCATGCAGGCAGCACTAGAGCACTGCACGGGCCTGATTTTTCGGCCCGAGCCCGGCCCGGGCCCGCTTTACGAGGCCCGAGCCCAGCCCGGGCCCGTAATACAAAGCCCGAGCCCGGCCCGGGCCCGGGCGTACATGACCCAGACTAGCCCGGGCCCGGCCCGGGCCCGTGGTTCCAAGCCCGGGCCCGACCCGGGCCCGTGTAACTGAGCCCGGGCCCGGCCCGGGCCCGGGCGTTCATTACTAAGCTTAGCTAGGGCCCGCGTGTGCATGACCAGGCCCGGCCTGTAATAAAAAAAAAATCTTTTTTTTTTACTTACAGATTGTGCCGTATCTATCAGCCTCACCTTCTAGAGGTTTAATAAGCTGCAGTATATAAGCAATAAAAGGCCGAAATCTTTGTTTCTCCCACGGGAACATCAGCAATCCGGCCCATTGCCTGTGCTACTATTTTTCTGGTGGTGCGCATGCACTTACCTTGATTTGTACGATATAGTTCTATGATGTCATTTAGCATGCAAATATACAGGGCGTTTCATTTTAGCTGAACCAAATTTTTAAAGATTGCCTGTGGCAGATAGCGCAATTATAATCCTTGATCTAAACTACTCGATGAGGTGGCCATTATTTCCACGAGAAATCAAAACGCCTAATTGAAGAATTAACATTATTATGCTAATTAACGTTTTAATTAATTATTTTATGGCACATCTTTCAATCTACGAATTATAGCCGCCGAGTTCGCAAGGCATATCCACCTGGAACGAATTCTCAGGACTAAACCAGTTTCGAGATAATAATTTTCAAAGTGTCCGACGAAATCAATCGAATCAAATCAATTTATTGTCCAGTTTACATGCTGGACGGTCATTTTGGACTAAAACCTACATATGTAGCTGGGCAGGCCATGTAATGCGTAGGATGGATAACCGGTGGACCATTAGGGTTACAGAATGGATACCTAGAGAAGGAAAGCGCAGTCGAGGTCGGCAGAAAACCAGATGGGATGTTGAAGTTAGGAAATTTGCAGGCGCTAGTTGAAAACAGCTAGCGGAAGACAGGGGTAAGTGGAGATCACAGGGAGAGGCCTTCGTCCTGCAGTGGACATGAATAGGCTGATGATGATGATGATGATGATGTAGCTTGACGTGACCCAAAAGACCAGGCAGGGCAATAGTACAGCAAACAGTGTGCACACATGCACAATAATTCACATATATTTCTAGCTATCGCTGGAATTCCTCATAGACGAAATAGCTATGAACGGAAAGCCAAAGAATATTTGCGTCACGACGAGTTAACAGAATTGGAAAAACTTTTAACAGAATGCATTTTAAACAACACTACAATAACAATACTAGCTATACAAAACAACGCAACACCACCTATACAACATAGCATGAGACTGAATTTTACAAGATGAACATTTGCTAAGAAAACGAAACAGGATTTACATTATATACCCAGAACCATACACAAAGGCAGAATAATAATCACATCAGATACACTACAAGCGACCAAAATGTCAGCTGAGTCCTTTCTTACTGAAATTACCGCCATTTTTGTATCTGTTCAAAGTGAATGGTAGGTAATGTTTAACGACTGAAGCTTATAGAGTGTTCTGAAGTATGGAATCCACCATATCTCAGGATTTCTTGTGTTTGCATTAATGCGACGACGCTCTAAGGATGCTAATTGTTTTATGTAGTTCCAAGCTAATTCTGACATTGATGGCCTAATTGAATATTTAACATAATTACGCGAATTAACTTTTTAATTAATTATTTTACGGCACATCTTTCAATCTACGAATTATAGCCGCTGAGTTCGCAAGGCGTATCCACTTCGAACGAATTCTCAGGACTGAACCAGTTTCGATATACTAACTTTCAAAGTGTCCGACGAAATGCATGGGCGTTCCAGTTAACCTTTTGAGGAAAACACTGTTTTATGCATTGAAGCACAAAAGTAACTGGCCTTAGCGCTAAAATAATGCCATAGTATTAAAACTGGTAATAGTGCGATCGCAAAAGCGGTAACATGGAAATGGTTTCAGGAGTGGTTCTTTGTATAATTTATTTTTCCTTACGCGGAAACAATGTTTGCTTTTGCGGAAAAAAAAAATTAGCGTAGCTTGCACTGGCGGCGCAATGCTAAAGAGACAGCAGAGAAGATGGGCACCAGCTAGTCCTGGCTTCTGGGCTAGGCTAAGCACTACCAAGTCATCCCCAGCATTTCCCGGAATTGATTTATTATTGATTGATTATCGATTAGCTATTGATTGGCTATTGATTGTCTATTGCAAGATATTGGCCACGTATTTGGGATAGGTTAAGCACTGCCAACTTATCCGAATTTATTGATTATTGATCAATTATCGATTAGCTATTGATTGGCTGTCGATTGGCTATCGTAAGGTATTGGCCACGTATTTGGGCTAGCTAGGCTAAAGTCATCCCCAGCATTTTCGGGAATTTATTGATTATTGATCGATTATCGACTAGCTATTGATTGGCTATCAATTTCCTATCGATATGCAATTAGTCCCCACCATTCTTAGCTAGACTTAACCAGGCTCGGCTTCGCTAGTTCACAGGTGTATGTGCTATTGCGCTTGGACCCTTTCTGCACTGCTGCCAAGATCGGCCGACATTTTTGGATTCAGCGGACACATTAGACCCGGCTGAAACACCTCCGCTGTTAAAAATGAGAACTCCATCTGTTTTACTATTTTATTTGATAAGATATAGTCATCTGATAAGATATACAGTCAAGAGAGCGGTGTGGATCTGAGAACAAACGCGGATAACTGATATTCTAGTTGACATTAAGCGGAAAAAATGGAGCTGGGCAGGCCATGTAATGCGTAGGATGGATAACCGATGGACGATTAGAGCTACAGAATGGATACCAAGAGAAGGGAAGCGCAGTCCAGGACGGCAGAAAACTAGGTGGGGTGATGAAGTTAGGAAATTCGCAGGCGCAAATTGGAATCAGCTAGCGCAAGACAGGGTTAATTGGAGATCGCAGGGAGAGGCCTTCGTCCTGCAGTGGACATAAATATAGGCTGATGATGATGATGACAGTCACCTTGCACGTGTCACTTCAGCTTGGCACAGAATGCATTGAAACATGCAATGCATAACGGTCGGGTGTGTTCGAAGGCCTAATTAGGCCCTTCAATGAGCGGGCCCGAGTCTGGCCCGGGCCCGTGGCTTCAAGCCCGAGCCCGGCCCGGGCCCACGGCCTCAAGCCCGAGCCCGGCCTGGGCCCGGGCTTTAACGCAGCTTTAAGCCCGGGCCCGGCCCGAGCCCGCCGACAAACGCTTCGGACGGCCCGGCCCGGCCCGTGGGCCGGGCCGGGCCCGGGCTTTTGGGCTGGCCCGGGCCCGTGCAGTGCTCTAGGCAGCACAACCAAGGGCAACAAGGGAAAATGCTTACTGTTAATCTTTTTTCTGACATCCTGTTTTACTAATCATACTCTTGTGACTGGATGGTTGGGACGGTTTAGCTTGTACTAAACCACTGATGAAGTTTGAAAAGGAATAGCATCGGTGGGCTGGTTGGTTGATCGTGATATATCATGGCAGTGCACTTCGATACAAAGACGTAACACAGTAAACAAACATGAGAGCTGTTATTGCGCCCATGTTTGTTCACTATGTTATGTCCTTGTATTGAAGTGCACTGCCGTAATACATCATGTACAGTCAACGAGCGATTTCTCGCACACGAAATTTTTCAGGCGCCTTCACTGCACCGCCATGTACCCCATAGAGTCAGTGTATAAGAACGTCTGAAATTTCGGACGCAAAAACCCTTCACCGTCCAATTTTCCGGACTTTCTGTCATGACCACAGGTCGGAAACGGCATTATCAAGCCACCACCAAGGCAACGCTAGGCCTACCTCCTTCGACATTCACCACCAAGCTTCTGGCTGTTCGGTGCCCTGTATTTTATTGAAAGAATTCGCCGCTCTCAGCAGTGGCGCTGGCGCCGCCTTTGTAATCCTCACCAATTGCTTCGAAGCTCGGAAAGCACGATGCGTTGCATAATGCTGGGTCCCGAAAGTCAGTTCCGCCTCTATACAGCAGTGTTACGCGGTGAATCATACGCGAAATATTGCAGTGAAGCATACCAAGAGTGGGAAGAGGCAATTGTCTTGAGACACAGTATATATTTCTTAATTATGCACGCTTGCACCCACTGTCTTCTGTCACAGTGCGAGAACTGATATGCCTAATAAGTGTACTGGCAGGCCTTCAGAGCTATTTCGGATGTTCCTGTGGTAATTTAAGCCCTTGGTGGCAGTAAAAGGCATGCATTCATTGTTTCGGACATTTTCGCGGAATGTCATTATTTGCTGAAGTTTCTTTTGCCTTCCTTCATGCAGGGCTTTTCCTCCCCCGTTAGGTCTTTCAAGGGAAAATGTAGCCAAATGTTTTATTTGTTCTTATGGAGGGCTCCCTCTTTCCTTGAAAGTGCATCATTTTAGCACATTCCTTCGCCTCATTCAAGCCCATCCCAAGAGCGTAACTTCTTTCTGATGAAATTCTCCTGTTTTGTGAGAGAAGTTGCTTTCATTGATTTCTGCGACGGCTGTATTGCATGACATTATTTTACTTCTTTTTTTTCTATTGGGAAAACTTTTTCTGGCCTGCTGTCACCGTGCCATGAAATTAAGTCTCCATCTCTGTGAACATCTGTTTTGCCCAGCTGTTCCAGCGCACGTTGCAGCAGTTTGACAAGCTGCGCAAGCGAGAGGCCTTCCTGGAGCAGTTCCGCAAGGAACCCATGTTCCAGGACAGCCTGGAGGAGCTGGACGGCTCTCGCGACGTTGTCCAGGGCTTGGTTGACGAGTATGTCGCAGCCACGAAAGCGGACTACCTCTCGTGGGTCTCGCGTCAGGTACGATAAACAACTTCAAGTATAACGCAATGCAGAGAGCATGGGGTGCATTTTGTTCTTATTGAGATTTTCATATTTGCTGAAAAGTTAAGCTGCAGAGGAAGCATACTATTAAAAGTGCGTGTGGCCACTTAAATGCAGTCGAACCTTGTTGCCAGAATATCACATCCAGCATGAAGATACCTTTGTTGTAACGGATACTCACTACAAGCATATATTAGTTGCGTGCTGATATTGGTGACAAACATATTAGATTTACCTAGTTATATCCATGCTTGTCATATTGAGCTTCAACTGTTGCTCTTCCACAGAATAACTTAGTTACGTCATACAGCCACTGCTGCCATGCCAATGTCATGCATGATACAGTCGTACTCACTTATAACGATACCGGTTTTAACAATAGATTGGATATAACAATGAGCAGCCGATGCACTGTAACCTTTTTGTATTTGTTCTATAGCAAAATAAACCACTTACTATAATGCTCCCATGCGGCATTATCGATTATAACAGTTAAATTTGGCCACAGGGTATGCCCCCCCCCCCCCCCCCCTCTGATCAATAAATGCAAGAGTGTAGAAAAAAAAGGGCATGAGCCGCCACATTTGCCTGTGCTTCGTGCTTGCACACCCCGCACGGCACGTCTTGGTCACATCGTCCATTATTCGAATATCCCCATGAATAGATACTCGAAAGGCGTGCCAACCTCGCACACCTTTCTCCCATCTTCCTTCCACCCATCCGACGTCAGCACAGTCGCTTCGTGTATCGGATGGGTGGAAGGGAAACAGGAGAGGGGGCACGCGAGGCTGGCGATGCGTAGGACGATGCGACGAAGACGTGCCGTGTGGGGTACGTGACACAAAGGTGCGCCGCATGCAGGCGGATGCGGTGGCTCGTGTTTTTTATTGTATTGTTTCCTGGATTTTGCGTTCTTCTTTTCGGCACAGACATCCAGTAGCCAGATTTAATTGGTTTAGCCAGTATTGCAGTATGGGAACGTTGTAGTAAGCGGTTTATTTTACCATAACACACCCACAAAAGTTCACATTGCCAGGGCTGCTCATTGTTACATCCAAGTATTGCATGGGAACGTTACACCTAGTAAGTTGCTGAAGTGTCTTAACGAATGTGATGGTCTGCTAATTCAACAAAATAAAGCACACTTGAGAACTTATAAATCTTTGCATTTGCTTTACATTTGCATTGACCCAATTCTAATAGAAGCTCGTTTAAGAAAACAGTGTGTATTCAAACCTGTGCACACCTAATTTTATTTCATTGTGTCACCGAAAAATTTTTTAACATTTATTATGGTTCCAGTGTCGTCCCTCAGAAAAGGATAAAACATATAAACTTTACCTTGAAATGATGGAAATTTATCCATCCTTTGGGTACGAAATTTTGGTCACTGTTACACATTGGTTCAATAGAGAAGGTGTCGTTGCCATGGGGATATTCGAATAATGGAGGAGGTCCGAAAGATCAGTTCATGACTGTAAATTAGTTCTTTTTTGGCTTTTCTTGACCATGAGCCATGTCATTGGCAGTGCAAATTGCTTCCTAAAACTGTCGATTGTACATGTTACCAAATTTATATTAATTCATCTTAAATACTTTAGAAATTCCAAAATGGCTAATGAGGTTTACAGATGACGGCAAGTTTCAAAGAATGTCTGTTCGATCAATTCTAAAATATTGAATACTCCCACAGTGCAGTATTATTTAGCTCCTTTAACGTGCCTCTAGCTTCCATTACAGACGTTAGCCAGTTAATAGCGCTTGCAGCCTTAACTGTATTTTGTGTGTGTTCATTGCGATGCTATACAGTAAAATCTCGATACGATCTTCACAGGAGCCGTAAAATAAAGCGTATCATCCGAAAATCGTATCATCCAACGTATTATGAGGAAAAGAAAAAAAATGTATCATCCCGAAAAATGTATTACACAGAATCGTGTTAACGAGGTTCCACTCTATATACCCCACACACAACTTCCATGGCTGTTCTGACAACCTTTTTGCTTTTGTGACGGTGAACAAAATGGTTTTTAAAATAACAGTGGTAAGCCCCCAGTCAGGATTTGGTGATGCCTGCCATATGCACTCCAACCCAATTTTATTCATCTGTAAATTTCCTTCTCATGATCAGGGTCCCCTGTGAGTAATTGACCTAGATAAACATACTCCTTTACAGACTCTAGAGGCTGACTGGCGATCATGAATTCTTGTTCCCTTGCCAGGCAATTCAACATTATCTTTGTCTTCTGCATATTAATCAACACCACTCTTACACATTATTGGTTAAAAAACAGTTATATCAAACTAAAAAAGCACCTTCCAGTTCAGTAGAGGGCATAATTCGATATAAACGTTAAAAATAATTGAACAGCATAACACTTAATTTGTAACAGCACTTCATTGACAAAATGGGCTAATACCTGTGTCACACTACCACTTAGACTGATCAGAGTTGAAATTCTTGACTATTATTGGCTCCCTCCCACAGCTTGCGCTAAAGAGCCAATCACGACAGAGAAATTAGATCCAGATCGGGCTTGATTGCGATAGAAAGTGCGCCATGTGACACCTGTATTACTTTCAGTTTACTGTGGCACGTAATAGTCCTGAATCTTCTGCTTAAATATCTTCATTGCCTGGAAGAGCACGCATTTTTCCACTTTGTCCAAGGACTCTGAGCAGCTGAGGCCGCAGCCTACCACATTCATGCAGAAGTGTCAGTACAGGGTGAGCGCACGCATCATGTTGGAGTAAGTGGGCGCAGGATCCGAGTTGTCCTCACTGTTCCTTCCATGCGTGTCCTGATAGACGACGTCAGCAAGGAAGTCCTCGTTCGCAAGCCCTCCACTGGTCGTGGCACCTTTGTCCGCGCACACTAATTTCTTCACCCGTGACCTGTCAATGGCTTCTGAAAATGCTGACAACTTGTTCCAAACTTCGTGGGAACCGGCGGCGGCTTCATTGCACTCGTCGGATAATTTCATATAGTTTCCTTCCTAATGTCAGTCCAGATGCTGCAGCCACGTCAGATTTCGTTTATCTCCGCGCTCGACTCGGTAATTTCCAACTTCATTACGAGCAGCAGATTCATCATTTGAATGCGGTAGTTCCTTGCAGATCAGTTTCTGCAGTGTTGCTTTTCAGTGGAAAAAAGTCTTCCATCTTAAAGTGCTACAGACATGTAACGTGGCTGTGGTGTATTAGTACCTTTTGGAGAAGACAGTCTAGCCAGTTTGTGCCTATTTCAGAATTGAGACATGTTTAACTATTTGTAAAAAAAATGTATAAGATGAGAACGAGAAGCACACAGGACTAGCGTCATGTCCTGTATGCTTCTTGTTCTCAATTTACGTCTTTTTAGAGATACCTGTTAACTGAACCGTTAGCATGGCAGATTCACGAAAGGCTCGTCCATCAACCTTGCTTGTGTTTATCGTGCTAACGTAAATACATATTGCATTGGATCTGATGTATGTGTTCTCCTCACGATTACGCTTTCTGAAACAAGACTGGTTAGAGTTGTTGCAATATCTTTACGCACCTTCTTCTCTCTTTCCAGTCAACTGTGGCACCAAAGTGAAGTGGGCTTGTACTACTTATCATTTGATATTCCATGTCCGGCTGCAACTTCTGAAAGCAAATTCTGAAGACGGGGGGGGGGGGGGGAAATAACTGTGTCGCAATGTTATCCCATTGTAGAAGGAGCTGTGTTTCAGTGTGTGCTGCTCAATTCCTCTATAATTACATGTCTTCTGTACATAGATAAAATATTGAACATGCTCAGTCATGCACTTTTCGAGCATTTGCTTAGTACCGATGCTTTGCAAATGCTTATAACGCACACTGCTCTAGGAAATGGCATTACGCAATGTTGTTGAATTGTGTTTCGAAGCTACTGTAAGTTATTCTTTGTGTGTGTGTGTGGCATTTCTCGTAACTGTTGACCTTATTTTTGAGTTAGTTGTGCCTGTAGTTTGAGCTGCCTTTGGATGTCAGAGACTCCAAGACATTAAAAAAAAAAGGAAGCAGGTTTTATAATGTGTGCCAAAGCGACGCACCAGTGGTGCCTTTTCAGTTGGGGCGTGCAAATATTCAAAACATTTGAAATCGCAAATCGAATAGTATTGTCCTATATGATTCGGTCCGTAATTGAAAATCTAAATATTTTTCGGGTAGTTCTCAAATACTTCAGGTCATCGATTTTACATGTCAAACATGAACTAGAAGCAAAAATGCGATAGCTAACTTTCATTCCATCCACAGTGGACATAACTAGAGTAAACAAACTGCTTATTTGTGCCTAATGCTTCTTTGCACTTTTAATAAAGCATGCTTAATAATCTGCACTGTAATAACAGAAACTTTCAAATGTGAAAACCAGGATGTGGAAATTGTTTGATACAGTAGTAATAGTGAGAAGGCTGTACAATAGGCACCGGGCGGCCGTTGTAAGGCGCCAGCGGCGCGCCGGCGATATGCTGGGGAACAGCGCCGCGAGCGGCAGCTGTCGGAGCACTGGCATGTGAAGCAGACGACGGGACGAAGGCGCTCGGTGCTTCCAGTGATTTGGCACTGCGGGTTTTAAGGGCTGACGCACCGGAAAACGCATTTTCGTGTGTCTGTTTTTGAGAAAGGTCGTCACTTGTACGAGGCAGATCATATTCGTGGCATCAAGTAGTATATAAAGCAAAAAACGAGCGCAAATTGTGATGCAAATGCACCACGCGAACGGAGCTCCGCGGCAAGCTAAGACGTGGAACTCCAGAAGTTATATTGCAGATGTTATTTTGCTGTGCGCGTTAACATTCTCGCGTATTTAATCATGTAAATAGGTGAAGAACCCAAAAATTATGGACAGAAAAAACGGAGACATACGTCTTTCTTATTCTGTTTCTTGAGCTGCTTCGCCGATCGCACATGTGTCAGTAAGTTCCCGTTCTCTGTCCGTTGTAGTTCTTTTATCTTTGCAATGATTCCCCATTCTTAATTGCTTATAAACTAGCCCAATCTTCAGTCACGCTTCATTTTATATAGCTTAGCGCGACGGGAGCCGTCGGTGGCGGTGAGTGTGAACACGCCACTGCGTTGGCGTTCGCCGTCGATGCACAGCACAGTCATGTGCCGGACGCAAGCAGAGTTGGGAATTGCTAAAAAGGAAACTGTACATTAAAAGGAACACTGATACACTGATAAGACGGCAAAATGACTACAAATCTGAGTGTTCGCCTTCGGTGCCCACACTCCGGAGCCGTTACACTGCGTAGGCGAAGACAGGCAAGCGGGACACGAAGCTTTTGCGTATGAGCGGCTCTTTCATTAACGTTAGAACAGCTAGACCATAGCAAATCAGGTTCGGGAATGTACAGTGCCCAGCGATTGAAGCGCTGGAAGCGCGCAGCTGCCGCCGTTTTTTTTTTTTTTTTTTTTCGCGCCACAGGTGAGCGCCGTGGGACCAAATGCAGTCATAATGCGTTACGAAGGTTCTCGCTTTCACTATACACCACAATGCATCAGTTATGCGTCCCCAGCGCTTACAGTCAGTGCAAAAAGCGCTGGTGACCATGCGATTCGAGTATCGCGTTTCAATTGCTGAGCACTGTACGCGCTGTTGCCTACACACCGCACATATAGAGACTTTCCGCCTGATAAACGCGATGCCGCGATGAACGATTGAATTGAATGGCCTAACGAGCTTCAGTCATGTTTCAGTAACTGTTGGTGCACCTAAAAACGCAACATGTTTGATCAGACTTGGTTTCACGGCAGCGCCTGCTGCGCGCGGCCTGGCCGCCACATGCCAATACATTCGCTGCGCCGCCGCATGAAGGCGCCACCGGTCCAAATTCATCCCGCGCCCGGTGCCTATACTCGCGAAATATTAGAAAAACATTCTGTATTCGATTAACATCTCGGACTATTCAATTTGAGTTGGTTCTGGCGCTATTCGATTTGTATTCGATTTGTTCTCAAAAACGACTATTCGCACACCCCAACTTTTCAGGAAACATCTGTGATGTGCACTCTGTTCCATACTTAATGGGCATAATGTTAAACTGTATGAACTTCAAACTTGCATTTATGAATTAAGTGCTGTGGAATAAAGGTGTCTTAGTATTATTTAGATTGTTGTGTTTGTTAGGCATGTTGACGTGGAGTTGAGATTACTAGATCTGTCTGGCTGTAAAGTACTAATTTTGTTTTACACTTCAAATGTATATATCAGATGCATGGCTTTACTAGGGGTATGTAATAAATGCGCTTTAGTGGATTAAAGTGTTGCATTTTCTAGTTAAGGCTTGTTAAGGTGCAGCCGAAATTAGCAAAAGATTTGTTTGCTTTCAAATACTAAAGTTGCCAACATTGCCGGGTCTTTCGCAGTTTTTTAAGCAGCCTTGCATATGTGAACATTATCTGCTAGATATTCTGGAACGAGTTGTTAGACCTCAACAGAATGTTCCTGATGCTGTAAACACAGGCTTTTGCTTAATTTAGTCCTGGCCTTTAACTTGTGCTTTTCTGTGTGTGTGCGTTAATCAAGGGGTTCTGCCTATTTTTGACTGTATGAGGAGTAGACCCAAGCTTGCTCGAGGAAAAACTGGCTGGCACTACAGCCGTTCTTAAAATTTGCATTTGTTGTCTTGCTTCTGCAATAAGGACTCAATACCCTGATTATGGTGCTTTTGTGCATTTTTGCCACATTGCACAGTATCCTGAGTGTTCTTGAGGCACATGGTTTCGTTCAGGCGTGGTGACATTTTCATCAGTAGTGAACATTGTTGAGCAAGCAGAGAAATTAGAGTTTAGAAGAAAAAACTTGCACCATCACTGCACCATGTACAACACATTATTTTAGTAGTGTATTGCAGCCTTTTTTTTCATTGGCCAGAAAGGATATGTACGAAACTGTAGTGAGCCTCAGTAGTGAACTCTGAGCCATCTGTCAAGCCAATACTTGTGCTTACCATCATTCCTATGCTGGTTCAAGTAGAGAGGAAATGCTGAGAGAAACCACATAGACAGTAGCGCCACATTTCCCCTAGGGCAAGTTTCGGAAATTGTTTATAGTGTGTGGACTAGTAAGTAGGCTCAGCGGGACAGCCACATAAAGGTCACAAGCAATCACAGCTGCCAGTGACATCTTGTCATTTCTTAAATCTGTGTTTTTAAATGCTGGTAATATATTTAGGGTATCTGGCCTATTTGGAAACATACTTCATAGCAATACACTGTCCTAAGCAGTGGGATGGGAGTACTATTTTCCTGTCATCCACTTAATCATTTGTGATTGGCTCATGAAAATTTCAATCATTAGAAACAACTGAAAGTTTTGAATAGGAATGGGACTACCAGTAGTGAAATTTTTCTCGCACTTCTGTTCTATTGAACAATGTGCTTCTAAATGCCTCAACTCATGCTCACGATTATAGACACTTCTTTACAGTGGTAACTTTAATGATAGCTTGCACAAACATTCACACATCATGGAAATGCATCTCTTAAAAGCTATTCTAGATTTTTAGATTAGGAATGTGTACTGCTTGGTTTTCACACATGCTCTTCACAATTCTGAAGGAAGTATTTCATTTATACAGATGTCTTCAAAGAGTGCAGATTTTTTTATAATTTGTATGCACCGTTCTGAATTTGAAGGTTACAGCCTGTCACCAGTGATTCAAAAGTTTGTCAATTCATGTTTTTTAGATTACTAGCCAGCCATAAATGGGAGTTCTATTTCTGTCAGAAGATGTTAATAGCAGTTCGCTAGTTTCAGCCATGCACAATGCATAATTTTTATCATTTAATTCACACCGTACAACATTTTGTGTTGTGCGTTTTTAGATGGCAGGCATGGTAAAGGCATGCATTGACTTTGTCATGTTAGATCCAGCCTTCGCTTGTCTTGTAAGGCACGGTATGGAACCAGGAGCACGGGCCAGGAATGGCTTGCATTGTCGTAGCTTTGCTGTCCTAATGTGGTTAACTTGATGAAAAGTCTTGCAACCGCCTAGAGGATTTGTCTATACGGCAAACATGCTTATTTTTCTAGGCATTGTGTGTCACACACAAGCAGAGCCGAAATGAAGCGGTAAAAGAAGAAAGCAAGCTATTGTAGATTGTATTTATAACCTTCTACATTTGCACGAGTGATTCTGTCACAATTTGTTCAGACGCTCTGTTTTGGGTCTATGTATGTTTAGTGACCACTCAAGGCAAGAATCTGAACAGGGGATTTCTAGTAAATATATATGAAAAGTGTTCTGCACTTTTCTACATTGACATTTCGTTCTGGCCTGCCTGTGCATGCAAAGTGCTGTTCCTATTCAGTGCCTTCAAGGTAGAGTTGCATTAGTCATCTGTACAGCTGTGAACTGACTAATTTATCATTTCTTTGTGTACTACTTACTGCTGTGCATTTGTGACACATTTTGTTGTTTGAATTGTTATATTAAATAAAATGACACCTCAGGCAAAGCCAAGAAAACAAGTGAATGCTTGTCATTGCGTCATCTCCTTCTGTCTGTGAAAACAAGTGAATGCTTGTCATTGGGTCATCTCCTTCTGTCTGTCACTGTATCATTGTGCCAGGTACTTGCATAGTGTGTGACATAATGTAATGCTTGATTTTGGTGAAACAGCGCAGACAACAGGATGGGTGAAAGCAGACAGAACGGTGCGCGGGTCCTGTCCTGTCTATTTCCATCTGTCCCATCGTCTAGCTGATTGGAAGGCTGGAAGGAGCCCAGCTCAGAACCCTTGAGTAATGCTTGTAGCATTGCTGCTACACGCCTGCTGCCTGTGTATGAAAAGCAATCTAGTTCTTGAGACAGTTCAATAATTGCAGTTTCACGATCGACAAGGAATGGGACTACCAGTAGTGAAATTTTTCTCACACTTCTGTTCTATTGAATAATGTGCTTCTAAATGCCTCAACTCATGCTTGCAACTATAGACACTTCTTTACAGTGGTAACTTTAATGATAGCTTGCACAAACATTCACACATCATGGAAATGCATCTGTGTTTCCTGGAGTGTTTCCTGTCACATATGTGGCTCCACTGTGGGGGATGGGCTGCGTAGCCAATCGCGAAAATTCGCGATACGCGGAGCGCAGCGCTGCAATTTCGTATTGAAGGATCATTAGCGTGTGATAAAAGACGATGCATGACGACGGTGACCCGCACACCATCAAAAGTGTTGCGCAGAGGTGCCATTTCGTATTGAAGGATCGTCAGCGCGTGATAGAAGACGACGACGGTGACCCCCACATCATCGAAAGTGTTGCGCAGCGGTGCCATTTCGTATTGAAGGATCATTAGCGCGTGATAGAAGACGATAACGACGGTGACCCGCACACCATCAAAAGTGTTGCTCAGCAGTTCCATTTCCTAGCTATTGAAGGGTCGTTAGTGCGTGATAGAAGACCGATGACGACGGTGACCCGCACACCATCAAACGTGTTCCGCAGCAGTGCCATTTCGTATTGAAGGGTCGTTAGTGCGTGATAGAAGATCGATGACGACGGTGACCGGCACACCATCAAAAGTATTGCGCAGCAGTGCCATTTCGTATTGAAGAGTCGTTAGCGCGTGATAGAAGACAGTGACCCGCACACCATCAAAATTGTTGCGCAGCGGTGCCATTTCGTATTAAAGGGTAGTCAGCGCGTGATAGAAGATGGTGACCCGCACACCATCAAAAATGTTGTGCAGCCGTGCCATTTCGTTTTGAAGGATCGTCAGCGCGTGATAGAAGACGATGACGACGGTGACCCGCACACCATCAAAAGTGCTGCGCAGCAGTGCCATTTCGTATTGAAGGGTCGTTAGCCCGTGATAGAAGACGGTGACCCGCACACCATCAAAAGTGTTGCGCAGCGGTGCCATTTCCGGTGCCATTTCGTATTGAAGGGTCGTCAGCGCGTGATAGAAGATGGTGACCCGCACACCAAAAGTGTCGCGCAGCGATGCCATTTTGTATTGAACGATCGTTAGAGCGTGATAGAAGACGGTGACCCGCACACGATCAAAAATGTCGCGCAGCTGTGCCATTTCGTATTGAAGGATCGTCTGCGCGTGATAGAAGACAATGACGACGGTGACCAAGACACCATCAAAAGTGTTGCGCAGCAGTGCCATTTCGTATTGAAGGATCGTCAGCGCGTTATAGAAGACGATGACGACAGTGACCCGCACACCATCAAAAGTGTTGCGCAGCGGTGCCATTTCGTATTGAAGGGTAGTCAGCGCGTGATAGAAGACGATGACAGTGACCCGCACACCATCAAAAGTGTTGCGCAGCGGTGCCATTTTGTATTGAACGATCGTTAGAGCGTGATAGAAGACGGTGACCCGCACACCATCAAAAGTGTTGCGCAGCGGTGCCAATTCGTATTGAAGGGTCGTCAGCGCGTGATAGAAGATGGTGACCCGCACACCAAAAGCGTCGCGCAGCGATGCCATTTTGTATTGAACGATCGTTAGAGCGTGATAGAAGACGGTGACCCGCACACGATCAGAAATGTCGCGCAGCTGTGCCATTTCGTATTGAAGGATCGTCTGCGCGTGATAGAAGACGATGACGACAGTGACCCACACACCATCAAAAGTGTCGCGCAGCTGTGCCAATTCGTATTGAAGGGTCGTCAGCGCGTGATAGAAGATGGTGACCCGCACACCAAAAGTGTCGCGCAGCGATGCCATTTTGTATTGGACGATCGTTAGAGCGTGATAGAAGACGGTGACCCGCACACGATCAAAAATGTCGCGCAGCTGTGTCATTTCGTATTGAAGGATCGTCAGCGCGTTATAGAAGACAATGACGACAGTGACCCGCACACCATCAAAAGTATTGCGCAGCAGTGCCATTTCGTATTGAAGGATCGTCTGCGCGTGATAGAAGACAATGACGACAGTGACCCGCACGCCATCAAAAGTGTTGCGCAGCAGTGCCATTTCGTATTGAAGGATCGTCTGCGCGTGATAGAAGACAATGACGACAGTGACCCGCACACCATCAAAAGTGTTGCGCAGCAGTGCCATTTCGTATTGAAGGATCGTCTGCGCGTGATAGAAGACAATGACGACAGTGACCCGCACACCATCAAAAGTGTTGCGCAGCAGTGCCATTTCGTATTGAAGGATCGTCAGCGCGTTATAGAAGACAATGACGACAGTGACCCGCACACCATCAAAAGTATTGCGCAGCAGTGCCATTTCGTATTGAAGGATCGTTATCGCGTGATAGAAGACGATGACGACGGTGACCCGCACACCATCAAAAGTGCTGCGCAGCAGTGCCATTTCGTATTGAAGGGTCGTTAGCCCGTGATAGAAGACGGTGACCCGCACACCATCAAAAGTGTTGCGCAGCGGTGCCATTTCCGGTGCCATTTCGTATTGAAGGGTCGTCAGCGCGTGATAGAAGATGGTGACCCGCACACCAAAAGTGTCGCGCAGCGATGCCATTTTGTATTGAACGATCGTTAGAGCGTGATAGAAGACGGTGACCCGCACACGATCAAAAATGTCGCGCAGCTGTGCCATTTCGTATTGAAGGATCGTCTGCGCGTGATAGAAGACAATGACGACAGTGACCCGCACACCATCAAAAGTGTTGCGCAGCAGTGCCATTTCGTATTGAAGGATCGTCAGCGCGTTATAGAAGACAATGACGACAGTGACCCGCACACCATCAAAAGTGTTCTGCAGCAGTGCCATTTCGTATTGAAGAATCGTTAGCGCGTGATAGAAGACGATGACGACGTTGACCCGCACACCATCAAAAGTGCTGCGCAGCAGTGCCATTTCGTATTGAAGGGTCGTTAGCCCGTGATAGAAGACGGTGACCCGCACACCATCAAAAGTGTTGCGCAGCGGTGCCATTTCCGGTGCCATTTCGTATTGAAGGGTCGTCAGCGCGTGATAGAAGATGGTGACCCGCACACCAAAAGTGTCGCGCAGCGATGCCATTTTGTATTGAACGATTATTAGAGCGTGATAGAAGACGGTGACCCGCACACGATCAAAAATGTCGCGCAGCTGTGCCATTTCGTATTGAAGGATCGTCTGCGCGTGATAGAATACAATGACGACAGTGACCCGCACACCATCAAAAGTATTGCGCAGCAGTGCCATTTCGTATTGAAGGATCGTCAGCGCGTTATAGAAGACAATGACGACAGTGACCCGCACACCATCAAAAGTATTGCGCAGCAGTGCCATTTCGTATTGAAGGGTCATTAGCGCGTGATAGAAGACGGTGACCCGCACACCATCAAAAGTGTTGCGCAGCGGTGCCAATTCGTATTGAAGGGTCGTCAGCGCGTGATAGAAGATGGTGACCCGCACACCAAAAGTGTCGCGCAGCGATGCCATTTTGTATTGAACGATCGTTAGAGCGTGATAGAAGACGGTGACCCGCACACGATCAAAAATGTCGCGCAGCTGTGCCATTTCGTATTGAAGGATCGTCTGCGCGTGATAGAAGACAATGACGACAGTGACCCGCACACCATCAAAAATGTCGCGCAGCTGTGCCATTTCGTATTGAAGGATCGTCTGCGCGTAATAGAAGACAATGACGACAGTGACCCGCACACCATCAAAAATGTCGCGCAGCTGTGCCATTTCGTATTGAAGGATCGTCAGCGCGTTATAGAAGACAATGACGACAGTGACCCGCACACCATCAAAAGTATTGCGCAGCAGTGCCATTTCGTATTGAAGAGTCGTTAGCGCGTGATAGAAGACGGTGACCCGCACACCATCAAAAGTGTTGCGCAGCGGTGCCATTTCGTATTAAAGGGTAGTCAGCGCGTGATAGAAGACGGTGACCCGCACACCATCAAAAATGTCGTGCAGCCGTGCCATTTCGTTTTGAAGGATCGTCAGCGCGTGATAGAAGACGATGACGACGGTGACCCGCACACCATCAAAAGTGTTGCGCAGCAGTGCCATTTCGTATTGAAGGATCGTTAGCGCGTGATAGAAGACGATGACGACGGTGACCCGCACACCATCAAAAGTGCTGCGCAGCAGTGCCATTTCGTATTGAAGGGTCGTTAGCCCGTGATAGAAGACGGTGACCCGCACACCATCAAAAGTGTTGCGCAGCGGTGCCATTTCCGGTGCCATTTCGTATTGAAGGGTCGTCAGCGCGTGATAGAAGATGGTGACCCGCACACCAAAAGTGGCGCGCAGCGATGCCATTTTGTATTGAACGATCGTTAGAGCGTGATAGAAGACGGTGACCCGCACACGATCAAAAATGTCGCGCAGCTGTGCCATTTCGTATTGAAGGATCGTCTGCGCGTGATAGAAGACAATGACGACAGTGACCCGCACACCATCAAAAGTGTTGCGCAGCAGTGCTATTTCGTATTGAAGGATCGTCAGCGCGTTATAGAAGACGATGACGACAGTGACCCGCACACCATCAAAAGTATTGCGCAGCAGTGCCATTTCGTATTGAAGGGTCATTAGCGCGTGATAGAAGACGGTGATCCGCACACCAAAAGTGTCGCGCAGCGGTGCCATTTCGTATTGAACGATCGTTAGCGCGTGATAGAAGACGGTGACCCGCACACCATCAAAAATGTCGAGCAGCCGTGCCATTTCGTTTTGAAGGATCGTTAGCGCGTGATAGAAGACGGTGACCCGCACACCATCAAAAATGTCGAGCAGCCGTGCCATTTCGTTTTGAAGGATCGTCAGCGCATGATAGAAGACGATGACGACGGTGACCCGCACACCATCAAAAGTGTTGCGCAGCAGTGCCGTTTCGTATTGAAGGATCGTTAGCGCGTGATAGAAGACGATGACGATGGTGACCCGCACACCATCAAAAGTATTGCGCAGCAGTGCCATTTCGTATTGAAGAGTCATTAGCGCGTGATAGAAGACGGTGACCCGCACACCATCAAAAGTGTTGCGCAGCGCTGCCATTTCCTATTGAAGGGTCGTCAGCGCGTGATAGAAGACGGTGACCCGCACACCATCAAAAATCTCGTGCAGCCGTGCCATTTAGTATTGAAAGATCGTCAGCGCGTGATAGAAGACGATGACGACGGTGACCCGCACGCCATCAAACGTGTTGTGCAGCAGTGCCATTTCGTATTGAAGGATCGTCAGCGCGTGATAGAAGACGATGACGACGGTGACCCGCACATCATCAAACTGTTGCGCAGCATTGCCATTTCGTATTGAAGGGTCGTCAGCGCGTGATAGATGACGATGGTGACCCGCACACCATCAAAAGTGTTGCGCAGCAGTGTCATTTCGTATTGAAGGATCGTCAGCGCGTGATAGAAGACGATGACGACGGTGACCCGCACACCATCAAAAGTGGTGCGCAGCAGTGCCATTTCATATTGAAGGATCGTCAGCACGTGATAGAAGACGATGACGGCGGTGACTCGCACACCATCAAAAGTGTTGCGGAGCATTGCCATTTCGTATTGAAGGATCGTCAGCGCGTGATAAAAGACGATGACGACGGTGACTCGCACACCATGAAAAGTGTTGCGCAGCAGTGCCATTTCGTATTGAAGGGTCGTCAGCGCGTGATAGAAGACGGTGACCCCACAGCCGTGCCATTTCGTATTGAAAGATAGTCAGCGCGTGATAGAAGACGATGACGACGGTGACCCACACACCATCAAAATTGTTGCGCAGCGGTGCCATTTCGTATTAAAGGGTAGTCAGCGCGTGAAAGAAGACGGTGACCCGCACACCATCAAAAATGTCGTGCAGCCGTGCCATTTCGTTTTGAAGGATCGTCAGCGCGTGATAGAAGACGATGACGACGGTGACCCGCACACCATCAAAAGTGTTGCGCAGCAGTGCCATTTCGTATTGAAGGATCGTTAGTGCGTGATAGAAGACGATGACGACGGTGACCCGCACACCATCAAAAGTGCTGCGCAGCAGTGCCATTTCGTATTGAAGGGTCGTTAGCCCGTGATAGAAGACGGTGACCCGCACACCATCAAATGTGTTGCGCAGCGGTGCCATTTCCGGTGCCATTTCGTATTGAAGGGTCGTCAGCGCGTGATAGAAGATGGTGACCCGCACACCAAAAGTGTCGCGCAGCGATGCCATTTTGTATTGAACGATCGTTAGAGCGTGATAGAAGACGGTGACCCGCACACGATCAAAAATGTCGCGCAGCTGTGCCATTTCGTATTGAAGGATCGTCTGCGCGTGATAGAAGACAATGACGACAGTGACCCGCACACCATCAAAAGTGTTGCGCAGCAGTGCCATTTCGTATTGAAGGATCGTCAGCGCGTTATAGAAGACGATGACGACAGTGACCCGCACACCATCAAAAGTGTTGCGCAGCAGTGCCATTTCGTATTGAAGGATCGTCAGCGCGTTATAGAAGACAATGACGACAGTGACCCGCACACCATCAAAAGTATTGCGCAGCAGTGCCATTTCGTATTGAAGGGTCATTAGCGCGTGATAGAAGACGGTGATCCGAACACCAAAAGTGTCGCGCAGCGGTGCCATTTCGTATTGAACGATCGTTAGCGCGTGATAGAAGACGGTGACCCGCACACCATCAAAAATGTCGAGCAGCCGTGCCATTTCGTTTTGAAGGATCGTTAGCGCGTGATAGAAGATGGTGACCCGCACACCATCAAAAATGTCGAGCAGCCGTGCTATTTCGTTTTGAAGGATCGTCAGCGCATGATAGAAGACGATGACGACGGTGATCCGCACACCATCAAAAGTGTTGCGCAGCAGTGCCGTTTCGTATTGAAGGATCGTTAGCGCATGATAGAAGACGATGACGATGGTGACCCGCACACCATCAAAAGTATTGCGCAGCAGTGCCATTTCGTATTGAAGAGTCATTAGCGCATGATAGAATGACCCGCACACCATCAAAAATGTCGTGCAGCCGTGCCATTTAGCATTGAAAGATCGTCAGCGCGTGATAGAAGACGAGGACGACGGTGACCCGCACGCCATCAAACGTGTTGTGCAGGCAGTGCCATTTCGTATTGAAGGATCGTCAGCGCGTGATAGAAGACGATGACGACGGTGACCCGCACATCATCAAACTGTTGCGCAGCATTGCCATTTCGTATTGAAGGGTCGTCAGCGCGTGATAGATGACGATGGTGACCCGCACACCATCAAAAGTGGTGCGCAGCAGTGTCATTTCGTATTGAAGGATCGTCAGCGCGTGATAGAAGACGATGACGACGGTGACCCGCACACCATCAAAAGTGGTGCGCAGCAGTGCCATTTCATATTGAAGGATCGTCAACGCGTGATAGAAGACGATGACGACGGTGACTCGCACACCATCAAAAGTGTTGCGGAGCATTGCCATTTCGTATTGAAGGATCGTCAGCGCGTGATAAAAGACGATGACGACGGTGACCCGCACACCATCAAAAGTGGTGCGCAGCAGTGCCATTTCATATTGAAGGATCGTCAGCGCGTGATAGAAGACGATGACGACGGTGACCCGCACACCATCAAAAGTATTGCGCAGCAGTGCCATTTCGTATTGAAGAGTCGTTAGCGCGTGATAGAAGACGGTGACCCGCACACCATCAAAATTGTTGCGCAGCGGTGCCATTTCGTATTAAAGGGTAGTCAGCGCGTGAAAGAAGAGAGACGGTGACCCGCACACCATCAAAATGTGGCAGCCGTGCCATTTCGTATTGAAGGATCGTCAGCGCGTGATAGAAGACGATGACGACGGTGACCCGCACACCATCAAAAGTGTTGCGCAGCAGTGCCATTTCGTATTGAAGGATCGTTAGCGCGTGATAGAAGACGATGACGACGGTGACCCGCACACCATCAAAAGTGTTGCGCAGCAGTGCCATTTCGTATTGAAGGATCGTCAGCGCGTGATAGAAGACGATGACGACGGTGACCCGCACACCATCAAAAGTGTTGCGCAGCAGTGCCATTTCGTATTGAAGGGTCGTCAGCGCGTGATAGAAGACGATGACGACGGTGACCCGCACACCATCAAAAGTGTTGCGCAGCAGTGCCATTTCGTATTGAAGGATCGTCAGCGCGTGATAGAAGACGATGACGACGGTGACCCGCACACCATCAAAAGTGTTGCGCAGCAGTGCCATTTCGTATTGAAGGATCGTCAGCGCGTGATAGAAGACGATGACGACGGTGACCCGCACACCATCAAAAGTGTTGCGCAGCAGTGCCATTTCGTATTGAAGGGTCGTTAGCGCGTGATAGAAGACGGTGACCCGCACACCATCAAAAGTGTTGCGCAGCAGTGCCATTTCGTATTGAAGGGTCGTCAGCGCGTGATAGAAGACGGTGACCCGCACACCATCAAAAGTGTCGCGCAGCCGTGCCATTTCGTATTGAAGGATCGTCAGCGCGTGATAGAAGACGACGACAGTGACCCGCACACCATCAAAAGTGTTGCGCAGCAGTGCCATTTCGTATTGAAGGATCGTTAGCGCGTGATAGAAGACGATGACGACGGTGACCCGCACACCATCAAAAGTGTTGCGCAGCAGTGCCATTTCGTATTGAAGGATCGTCAGCGCGTGATAGAAGACGGACGACGGTGACCCGCACACCATCAAAAGTATTGCGCAGCAGTGCCATTTCGTATTGAAGGGTCGTCAGCGCGTGATAGAAGACGATGTGACCCGCACACCATCAAAAGTGTTGCGCAGCGGTGCCATTTCGTATTGAAGGGTCAGCGCGTGATAGAAGACGGTGACCCGCACACCATCAAAAATGTCGCGCAGCATGCCATTTCGTTTTGAAGGATCGTCAGCGCGTGATAGAAGACGATGACGACGGTGACCCGCACACCATCAAAAGTGTTGCGCAGCAGTGCCATTTCGTATTGAAGGATCGTCTAGCGCGTGATAGAAGACGATGACGACGGTGACCCGCACACCATCAAAAATGTCTGCGCAGCAGTGCCATTTCGTATTGAAGGATCGTCAGCGCGTGATAGAAGACATGACGACGTGACCCGCACACCATCAAAAGTATTGCGCAGCAGTGCCATTTCGTATTGAAGAGTCGTTAGCGCGTGATAGAAGACGGTGACCCGCACACCATCAAAATTGTTGCGCAGCGGTGCCATTTCGTATTAAAGGGTAGTCAGCGCGTGATAGAAGACGGTGACCCGCACACCATCAAAAATGTCGTGCAGCCGTGCCATTTCGTTTTGAAGGATCGTCAGCGCGTGATAGAAGACGATGACGACGGTGACCCGCACATCATCAAACTGTTGCGCAGCATTGCCATTTCGTATTGAAGGGTCGTCAGCGCGTGATAGATGACGATGGTGACCCGCACACCATCAAAAGTGTTGCGCAGCAGTGCCATTTCGTATTGAAGGATCGTCAGCGCGTGATAGAAGACGATGACGACGGTGACCCGCACACCATCAAAAGTGCTGCGCAGCAGGTGCCATTTCGTATTGAAGGGTCGTTAGCCCGTGATAGAAGACGGTGACCCGCACACCATCAAAAGTGTTGCGCAGCGGTGCCATTTCCGGTGCCATTTCGTATTGAAGGGTCGTCAGCGCGTGATAGAAGATGGTGACCCGCACACCAAAAAGTGTCGCGCAGCGATGCCATTTTGTATTGAACGATCGTTAGAGCGTGATAGAAGACGGTGACCCGCACACGATCAAAAATGTCGCGCAGCTGTGCCATTTCGTATTGAAGGATCGTCTGCGCGTGATAGAAGACAATGACGACAGTGACCCGCACATCCATCAAAAGTGTTGCGCAGCATTGCCTATTTCGTATTGAAGGATCGTCAGCGCGTGATAGAAGACGATGACGACAGTGACCCGCACACCATCAAAAGTATTGCGCAGCAGTGCCATTTCGTATTGAAGAGTCGTTAGCGCGTGATAGAAGACGGTGACCCGCACACCATCAAAAGTGTTGCGCAGCGGTGCCATTTCGTATTGAAGGATCGTCAGCGCGTGATAGAAGACAATGACGACAGTGACCCGCACACCATCAAAAGTGTTGCGCAGCAGTGCCATTTCGTATTGAAGGATCGTCAGCGCGTTATAGAAGACGATGACGACAGTGACCCGCACACCATCAAAGTGTTGCGCAGCAGTGCCATTTCGTATTGAAGGATCGTCAGCGCGTTATAGAAGACGATGACGACAGTGACCCGCACACCATCAAAAGTATTGCGCAGCAGTGCCATTTCGTATTGAAGGGTCATTAGCGCGTGATAGAAGACGGTGATCCGCACACCAAAAGTGTCGCGCAGCGGTGCCATTTCGTATTGAACGATCGTTAGCGCGTGATAGAAGACGGTGACCCGCACACCATCAAAAATGTCGAGCAGCCGTGCCATTTCGTTTTGAAGGATCGTTAGCGCGTGATAGAAGACGGTGACCCGCACACCATCAAAAATGTCGAGCAGCCGTGCCATTTCGTTTTGAAGGATCGTCAGCGCATGATAGAAGACGATGACGACGGTGACCCGCACACCATCAAAAGTGTTGCGCAGCAGTGCCGTTTCGTATTGAAGGATCGTTAGCGCGTGATAGAAGACGATGACGATGGTGACCCGCACACCATCAAAAGTATTGCGCAGCAGTGCCATTTCGTATTGAAGAGTCATTAGCGCGTGATAGAAGACGGTGACCCGCACACCATCAAAAGTGTTGCGCAGCGGTGCCATTTCGTATTGAAGGGTCGTCAGCGCGTGATAGAAGACGGTGACCCGCACACCATCAAAAATGTCGTGCAGCCGTGCCATTTAGTATTGAAAGATCGTCAGCGCGTGATAGAAGACGATGACGACGGTGACCCGCACGCCATCAAACGTGTTGTGCAGCAGTGCCATTTCGTATTGAAGGATCGTCAGCGCGTGATAGAAGACGATGACGACGGTGACCCGCACATCATCAAACTGTTGCGCAGCATTGCCATTTCGTATTGAAGGGTCGTCAGCGCGTGATAGATGACGATGGTGACCCGCACACCATCAAAAGTGTTGCGCAGCAGTGTCATTTCGTATTGAAGGATCGTCAGCGCGTGATAGAAGACGATGACGACGGTGACCCGCACACCATCAAAAGTGGTGCGCAGCAGTGCCATTTCATATTGAAGGATCGTCAGCGCGTGATAGAAGACGATGACGACGGTGACTCGCACACCATCAAAAGTGTTGCGGAGCATTGCCATTTCGTATTGAAGGATCGTCAGCGCGTGATAAAAGACGATGACGACGGTGACTCGCACACCATGAAAAGTGTTGCGCAGCAGTGCCATTTCGTATTGAAGGGTCGTCAGCGCGTGATAGAAGACGGTGACCCCACAGCCGTGCCATTTCGTATTGAAAGATAGTCAGCGCGTGATAGAAGACGATGACGACGGTGACCCACACACCATCAAAAGTGTTGCGCAGCATTGCCATTTCGTGTTGGAGGATCGTCAGCGCGTGATAGATGGCAACGGTGACCCGCACACCGTCAAAAGTGTTGCGCAGCAGTGCCATTTCGTATTGAAGGGTCGTTAGTGCCTGATAGAAGATCGATGACGACGGTGACCCGCACACCATCAAAAGTATAGCGCAGCGGTGCCATTTCGTATTAAAGGGCAGTCAGCGCGTGAAAGAAGACGGTGATCCGCACACCAAAAGTGTCGCGCAGCGGTGCCATTTCGTATTGAACGATCGTTAGCGCGTGATAGAAGATGGTGACCCGCACATCATCAAAAATGTCGAGCAGCCGTGCCATTTCGTTTTGAAGGATCGTCAGCGCATGATAAAAGACGATGACGACGGTGACCCGCACATCATCAAACTGTTGCGCAGCATTGCCATTTCGTATTGAAGGGTCGTCAGCGCGTGATAGAAGACGATGACGATGGTGACCCGCACACCATCAAAAGTGTTGCGCAGCAGTGCCATTTCGTATTGAAGGATCGTCAGCGCGTGATAGAAGACGATGACGACGGTGACTCGCACACCATCAAAAGTGTTGCGGAGCATTGCCATTTCGTATTCAAGGATCATCAGCGCGTGATAGAAGACGATGACGACGGTGACCCACACACCATCAAAAGTGTTGCGCAGCAGTGCCATGTCGTATTGAAGGGTCGTCAGCGCGTGATAGAAGACGGTGACCCCACAGCCGTGCCATTTCGTATTGAAAGATAGTCAGCGCGTGATAGAAGACGATGACGACGGTTACCCACACACCATCAAAAGTGTTGCGCAGCATTGCCATTTCGTGTTGGAGGATCGTCAGCGCGTGATACATGAAGACGGTGACCCGCACACCGTCAAAAGTGTTGCGCAGCTGTGCCATTTCGTATTGAAGTGTCGTCAGCGCTTGATAGAAGACGGTGACCCGCACACCAAAAGTGTCGCACAGCAGTGCCATTTCGTATTGAAGGGTCGTTAGCGCGTGATAGAAGATCGATGACGACGGTGACCCGCACACCATCAAAAGTATTGCGCAGCAGTGCCATTTTGTATTGAAGGGTCGTTAGCGCGTGATAGAAGACGGTGACCCGCACACCATCAAAAGTGTTGCGCAGCGGTGCCATTTCGTATTGAAGGGTCGTCAGCGCGTGATAGAAGACGGTGACCCGCACACCAAAAGTGTCGCGCAGCGGTGCCATTTCGTATTGAACGATCGTTAGAGCGTGATAGAAGACGGTGACCCGCACACCATCAAAAATGTCGCGCAGCCGTGCCATTTCGTATTGAAGGATCGTCAGCGCGTGATAGAAGACGATGACGACGGTGACCCGCACACCATCAAAAGTGTTGCCCAGCAGTGCCATTTCTTATTGAAGGATCGTCAGCGCGTTATAGAAGACGATGACGACGGTGACCCGCACATCATCAAAGTGTTGCGCAGCATTGCCATTTCGTATTGAAGGGTCGTCAGCGCGTGATAGAAGACGATGAAGACGGTGACCCGCACACCATCAAAAGTATTGCGCAGCAGTGCCATTTTGTATTGAAGGGTCATTAGCGCGTGATAGAAGACGGTGACCCGCACACCATCAAAAGTGTTGCGCAGCGGTGCCATTTCGTATTGAAGGATCGTCAGCGCGTGATAGAAGACGATGACGACGGTGACCCGCACACCATCAAAAGTGTTGCGCAGCAGTGCCATTTCTTATTGAAGGATCGTCAGCGCGTTATAGAAGACGATGACGACGGTGACCCGCACATCATCAAAGTGTTGCGCAGCATTGCCATTTCGTATTGAAGGGTCGTCAGCGCGTGATAGAAGACGATGACGACGGTGACCCGGCCGCACACCATCAAAAGTATTGCGCAGCAGTGCCATTTTGTATTGAAGGGTCATTAGCGCGTGATAGAAGACGGTGATCCGCACACCAAAAGTGTCGCGCAGCGGTGCCATTTCGTATTGAACGATCGTTAGCGCGTGATAGAAGACGGTGACCCGCACACCATCAAAAATGTCGAGCAGCCGTGCCATTTCGTTTTGAAGGATCGTTAGCGCGTGATAGAAGACGGTGACCCGCACACCATCAAAAATGTCGAGCAGCCGTGCCATTTCGTTTTGAAGGATCGTCAGCGCAGGATAGAAGACGATGACGACGGTGACCCGCACACCATCAAAAGTGTTGCGCAGCAGTGCCGTTTCGTATTGAAGGATCGTTAGCGCGTGATAGAAGACGATGACGATGGTGACCCGCACACCATCAAAAGTATTGCGCAGCAGTGCCATTTCGTATTGAAGAGTCATTAGCGCGTGATAGAAGACGGTGACCCGCACACCATCAAAAGTGTTGCGCAGCGGGGCCATTTCGTATTGAAGGGTCGTCAGCGCGTGATAGAAGACGGTGACCCGCACACCATCAAAAATGTCGTGCAGCCGTGCCATTTAGTATTGAAAGATCGTCAGCGCATGATAGAAGACGATGACGACGGTGACCCGCACGCCATCAAACGTGTTGTGCAGCAGTGCCATTTCGTATTGAAGGATCGTCAGCGCGTGATAGAAGACGATGACGACGGTGACCCGCACATCATCAAACTGTTGCGCAGCATTGCCATTTCGTATTGAAGGGTCATTAGCGCGTGATAGAAGACGGTGACCCGCACACCATCAAAAGTGTTGCGCAGCGGGGCCATTTCGTATTGAAGGGTCGTCAGCGCGTGATAGAAGACGGTGACCCGCACACCATCAAAAGTGGTGCGCAGCAGTGCCATTTCATATTGAAGGATCGTCAGCGCGTGATAGAAGACGATGACGACGGTGACTCGCACACCATCAAAAGTGTTGCGGAGCATTGCCATTTCGTATTGAAGGATCGTCAGCGCGTGATAAAAGACGATGACGACGGTGACTCGCACACCATGAAAAGTGTTGCGCAGCAGTGCCATTTCGTATTGAAGGGTCGTCAGCGCGTGATAGAAGACGGTGACCCCACAGCGGTGCCATTTCGTATTGAAAGATAGTCAGCGCGTGATAGAAGACGATGACGACGGTGACCCACACACCATCAAAAGCGTTGCGCAGCATTGCCATTTCGTGTTGGAGGATCGTCAGCGCGTGATAGATGGCAACGGTGACCCGCACACCGTCAAAAGTGTTGCGCAGCAGTGCCATTTCGTATTGAAGGGTCGTTAGTGCCTGATAGAAGATCGATGACGACGGTGACCCGCACACCATCAAAAGTATAGCGCAGCGGTGCCATTTCGTATTAAAGGGTAGTCAGCGCATGATAGAAGACGGTGATCCGCACACCAAAAGTGTCGCGCAGCGGTGCCATTTCGTATTGAACGATCGTTAGCGCGTGATAGAAGACGGTGACCCGCACATCATCAAAAATGTCGAGCAGCCGTGCCATTTCGTTTTGAAGGATCGTCAGCGCATGATAGAAGACGATGACGACGGTGACCCGCACATCATCAAACTGTAGCGCAGCATTGCCATTTCGTATTGAAGGGTCGTCAGCGCGTGATAGAAGACGATGACGATGGTGACCCGCACACCATCAAAAGTGTTGCGCAGCAGTGCTATTTCGTATTGAAGGGTCGTCAGCGCGTGATAGAAGACGGTGACCCCACAGCCGTGCCATTTCGTATTGAAAGATAGTCAGCGCGTGATAGAAGACGATGACGACGGTGACCCACACACCATCAAAAGTGTTGCGCAGCATTGCCATTTCGTGTTGGAGGATCGTCAGCGCGTGATACATGAAGACGGTGACCCGCACACCGTCAAAAGTGTTGCGCAGCTGTGCCATTTCGTATTGAAGTGTCGTCAGCGCTTGATAGAAGACGGTGACCCGCACACCAAAAGTGTCGCACAGCAGTGCCATTTCGTATTGAAGGGTCGTTAGCGCGTGATAGAAGATCGATGACGACGGTGACCCGCACACCATCAAAAGTATTGCGCAGCAGTGCCATTTTGTATTGAAGGGTCGTTAGCGCGTGATAGAAGACGGTGACCCGCACACCATCAAAAGTGTTGCGCAGCGGTGCCATTTCGTATTGAAGGGTCGTCAGCGCGTCATAGAAGACGGTGACCCGCACACCAAAAGTGTCGCGCAGCGGTGCCATTTCGTATTGAACGATCGTTAGAGCGTGATAGAAGACGGTGACCCGCACACCATCAAAAATGTCGCGCAGCCGTGCCATTTCGTATTGAAGGATCGTCAGCGCGTGATAGAAGACGATGACGACGGTGACCCGCACACCATCAAAAGTGTTGCGCAGCAGTGCCATTTCTTATTGAAGGATCGTCAGCGCGTTATAGAAGACGATGACGACGGTGACCCGCACATCATCAAAGTGTTGCGCAGCATTGCCATTTCGTATTGAAGGGTCGTCAGCGCGTGATAGAAGACGATGAAGACGGTGACCCGCACACCATCAAAAGTATTGCGCAGCAGTGCCATTTTGTATTGAAGGGTCATTAGCGCGTGATAGAAGACGGTGACCCGCACACCATCAAAAGTGTTGCGCAGCGGTGCCATTTCGTATTGAAGGATCGTCAGCGCGTGATAGAAGACGATGACGACGGTGACCCGCACGCCATCAAAAGTGTTGCGCAGCAGTGCCATTTCTTATTGAAGGATCGTCAGCGCGTTATAGAAGACGATGACGACGGTGACCCGCACATCATCAAAGTGTTGCGTAGCATTGCCATTTCGTATTGAAGGGTCGTCAGCGCGTGATAGAAGACGATGACGACGGTGACCCGGCCGCACACCATCAAAAGTATTGCGCAGCAGTGCCATTTTGTATTGAAGGGTCATTAGCGCGTGATAGAAGACGGTGACCCGCACACCATCAAAAGTGTTGCGCAGCATTGCCATTTCGTATTGAAGGGTCGTCAGCGCGTGATAGAAGACGATGACGACGGTGACCCGCACACCATCAAAAGTATTGCGCAGCAGTGCCATTTTGTATTGAAGGGTCATTAGCGCGTGATAGAAGACGGTGACCCGCACACCATCAAAAGTGTTGCGCAGTGGTGCCATTTCGTATTGAAGGGTCGTCAGCGCGTGATAGAAGACGGTGATCCGCACACCAAAAGTGTCGCGCAGCGGTGCCATTTCGTATTGAACAATCGTTAGCGCGTGATAGAAGACGGTGACCCGCACACCATCAAAAATGTCGTGCAGCCGTGCCATTTAGTATTGAAAGATCGTCAGCGTGTGATAGAAGACGATGACGACGGTGACCCGCACACCATCAAAAGTATTGCGCAGCAGTGCCATTTTGTATTGAAGGGTCATTAGCGCGTGATAGAAGACGGTGACCCGCACACCATCAAAAGTGTTGCGCAGTGGTGCCATTTCGTATTGAAGGGTCGTCAGCGCGTGATAGAAGACGGTGATCCGCACACCAAAAGTGTCGCGCAGCGGTGCCATTTCGTATTGAACAATCGTTAGCGCGTGATAGAAGACGGTGACCCGCACACCATCAAAAATGTCGTGCAGCCGTGCCATTTAGTATTGAAAGATCGTCAGCGCGTGATAGAAGACGATGACGACGGTGACCCGCACGCCATCAAAAGTGTTGTGCAGCAGTGCCATTTCGTATTGAAGGATCGTCAGTGCGTGATAGAAGACGATGACGACGGTGACCCGCACATCATCAAAGTGTTGCGCAGCATTGCCATTTCGTATTGAAGGGTCGTCAGCGCGTGATAGAAGACGATGACGATGGTGGCCCGCACACCATCAAAAGTGTTGCGCAGCAGTGCCATTTAGTATTGAAGGATCATCGAGCGAGATGTGTTCATGTTTACCTGTGCACTAGGGACACCGGCCGTGCTTGTTAATTTAGTAAGCGAATGTTTACAAATTTGTACGGCCGATAAAACTATCCTTAGTTCGTATAGTTGCCTACTAATTTGCTATCGCAATTGATGCTTTCCCTTTTTGGGCGAAACTGCGACATTCTTTGGTTACAAACAGAACTAAAACATCAGTCAAAAATGCTACACAGACATAGGAACAGTAGAAAACATTTCCATTTGACACGCGAACGTGTACCGAAAACCTTAGATAGCGCTCTGCGATATTTTTATTGCGATAGCAATTATATGGACACTCAAAAGCAGATTTCTGCCGTCGCCGTCGCCGTGAGGTTCCGTATGACGTCATTTGGAGATGAAATCGTCGCCGCGCGCCGAACGCTGTATGTGCGAGTGAAAGGGCGCGAGGGGCTCGTCTTTCACGGGGAGTGAACGCACGGCGGAGAACAAACGCGCGTTCTGCGCCGTGCTCGCTTAAGGGCTGCAGAAGTAGGCGTCTCTTTTCTCCTTTACAATCACCATATATGTAGAGCAAACGCGCCTTCTTCAGACGCGCGAGAGGCCGTGGGGGAGGGGAAGGGAGGCGACGTTTATCTGCGACACCAAGTGCCTATTTATATCAGAGGCTCCGGCAACAGTCACCAACGCCGCACGCATTTTGAGCTAACGCGGGCAAAACGCCGATGGCGTCGACAACAGTTCTGCGTGTGGCCGATGCTGCTGCATGTCCAAGTTTATACAGCTGATAAAGCTAATATCATTACTCCGTATAGCTCTCTACAAGTTTGCTATCGCAATTGATGCTTCGCCTTTCAGGTGAAACTGCGACAACTTTTTTGTAAAAGGTCTCACGCTCTAGTGTTCAAGCCCACCTTTACAACGGAATTTCCTTGCTGGGTCAGTTGGTGCAAATTATTGAACAGGAAACCTACGAAACATATAAAGGCGCGTACGCAAGAGAAGTGGTCAGAACGAGCAATGAATTTACAACACTTCCCTTGTAAAGTGCAGTGCTCGTCCTGTGCACGTACGCGTTCTCCTTTGTATGCGTGTCTCGCTGGTTATGCCATTAATACACAGTCGCTGCGCGGAACGTACATGGTTCAAACCAAACAGAGTATGTCGTCGTACAAGCCCACCGCACGTGGGTTCGAGCACAACCGAGACCGCTGCAAGCCAGCGGAGAAATTCAATCCTCCCCTTTTAACATGTAGGCTATGCATGCGCTTCATGAAAACCGCACACAGTGACGTGCCAATGAGTATTTATAGGACGTAAACGTAAATATTGATATACGCGTATCTTACCAACCGCTACGAACTGAAGCAAACGGACGCACGACGTATATACGACAGTCCTGAGCACATGACGCGAGCTTATGTTACAAGTGAAACGTTACACCCGGCATCATCTTCATGCGACTGGTGCAGCTATGACCTACTGATATGTTGCACTGGCCTCGGAAAGTGCGCCACATTCAGTTAAACATTGTTACAACAGTGCACAACCTATAAATACGACGAACATACTCTGTGCTCTGCAACGGCCACTATGGCGGTTATGGCTTCTTGCCTCTGTTGCAACGTAGCAGACGACCTCGGGCATTTTTGCGCGGGTAGTAACTGGAGTCGGGTGCTTGCAATTTGACCGCGATTTCTTTCGTTTTTCTCAGAACTTGTATATTAATGTGTACTTGTATATTACGAAATCGAAAAGTGTGTGTTACCTTGTTACTGTTGAAAAGACACCAGGGGGGGGGAAGGGGTATTCTGTAAGAATCCACCTATAGTGGACTGTTCACTTCGGCTGTCGCCATTGGCTCAGGCCTCACGAGCGCGAAGGTGCCAGTCACCTTCGCGCTCGTGAGGCCTGAGCCAATGGCGACAGCCGAAGTGGACAGTCCACTAGGTGGATTCTTACAGAATACCCCCCAGGTGTCATTGTACGTTTTTCGCAACAATCAGTTCGGGACACCTGGCTACATAGTCGTAAGAGGCTAAGGGACACCAAAATCTCAAGTGGTCGTTTTAAACCTGACCAAATAAATTCGAACTCTGTTCTAGGAAGCAAAGCAATGGACGCGGGAGAATGACATCCGCTTCATGTGGTGTGCTAATGGTAAAGTTCTGATGAGATGCAAGGATGGATATCCTGCCATTCTTGTTAAGTTTAGTAAGGATGATTTCTCAGAGACAGCTTGAGCTTCCAACTGCGTTTGTATCTACAGGGTGACCGAAAAATACTGTAACGCGAAAAACCAAGCATAACTCTTAAACAAACGAACGAAACAAGGCGCGCTTTATTTTATTCGAAAGGCCGTTCAATTCTGCAGAAGAACTCAAATTTCAGTTTCAGAATGTCCATCTTGTGCTTTGATACAAGCTTGAAGACGCTTCCGGAAATTCGTCAAAATAGCCGTGATGCCTTTAGAGTGATTTCCTCCCAGGCCTTCTCCAGAGCACGTTTGAGTGATTCGATGGATTTGTGCTTGAAAGAGCACGCTCTTTGCTCCAGGATCCCCCAAACAGCTAAGTCCATCGGATTGAGATCGGGGGAATTCGAAGGCCAAACGCCCTTCCCCCAGAAACCGGGAAGGTTCGCCTTATACCACTCGAGAGTCTTCTTCGCTCCGTAGGCAGGGGCCCAGTCCTGCTGCAACCAGCGTCAGTGTTTTCTGCATTCCCTTGACCCCAGGGAATGACGGTGCCCTCCAGGATCAACTCGCGGTAGATCTCGGCATTGAGTTTGACCCCTTTCGGCACAAAGACGAGCTTTTCCTTCACAATTCCGCCCCAGACCATGATGCTTTTTGGCAAAATGGGTATTTTACACTCTGACAGTTCGCCAAGAACCCTTCGGCAACAATTCTCGGGGATTCTGTCAATTCAAAGCCCGTTCGACGATGAAAAGCTTCTCATCGGTGAACAGAATCCGGTTCAGGGCTTCATCGCAGCTCAGCTGCTTCATCCTCGCCACTTTTCCATCCTGGAGGCCTTCATTTGGTCCGTGAGCAGCTGTCCTTTCGCTGATTTGCGCACTATGAGCTTGATATCCTCTTTTACGAGTAGTTGCATGGTCGAGTTGCTAACTCCGTGTTCTCGGGCGAGTTTTTTCATGCTCCTCAGTGGATTTCTCTTTATTTTCTTGCTGACGGCCAGTTTCAGCTCCTGGGTTCTTGTCGTTGGTGGCCTCCCGCTTCGCTGCCGATCCTTGATGCCCCCTGTTACCCGAAGCCGTTGGACGACGCGATGAACTTGAACACTCTGCAATTTGAGCATCTTCGCGATCTCTGTAATCATAAATACCCTGCTTGTGGTGGGCAACGATTGTGTGGCACAACTCTTCAGAGACCATTTTTTTTCTAGAAAGACGGGACACCAAGAACAGTAAAAATAGCAGTTCTATATCAAAGAAGCACAAGGAACTGAAATTTAATAACGTCGGTGCTAAAAAATGCGAACAATATAAAATAAAATTCAAAGTGCGTTACAGTATTTTTCGATCACCCTGTATATTCCTCTCAATCATGTATGCGTTTTAGCGACATAATTGCCTCGACATACTGGTGAGAAATACCTGTCTGGCATAAAGCTTTTAAATGCGAAGCATTTCTTGGCCAACATTTACCACTTTGACAGTATCTGTCTAGCCGCTTACGTCTTGGTGCTCTGATGGTCGTATCGTTAACTTGGTATTTACCAAAATTGGCATAATATGACAAGAGTGTATGGCAAACATAAATGATAGATCATGACATCAATATCATGAGATGTGTGTCATGTAGGTCATGAAACAGCTTCCTACGTCTTGGTGCTCTCATGGTCGTTTCGTTAACTTGGTAGGTACCTAAATTGGCATAGTATGACAACAGTGTATGACGAACATAAATGATAGGTCATGACATGAATTTCATTACATGCTTGTCATGTAGGTCATGAAACAGCCACCTAAAATGACAATGACCCAGCGAAAAAAACATTAACACTTAAAAACCACTGGAATGGGTTGGGACATGGGTACTAAGGGAAGGAAACACTAAATGATGATGGTAGAAGTCATAGCCATGAGCATGACTCAGCAAAAATCACAATGACTCAGCGACAAAACAGTAACACTCAAAAACCACTGAAATGGATTTTGACGTGGGTACTAAGTGAAGGAAACATTAAGGGATGATGGTAGAAGTCATAGTCATGAGCATGACTCAGTAAAAAATGTCGCTGTTTCGCCCGAAAGGCGAAGCATCAATTGCGATAGCAAATTAGCAGAGAGCTATTCGGAGTTGGGATAGTAGTTTTATCGGCTGCATAAATTTGGCCACATTCGCTTACTAACTGAATTAACAAGCGTGATGTCAGCGCGCACAAGCAAACATGAATAGATCACACTGAAGGACCGCAGACAACGACTCTCAAAACGCTCGCAGCAACGCCTCAGCGGGCGAAGGTTCGTGCGGTCTATCGCTTCAACGGAAACTGAGCGGAGAATGTACAGCGCATAGAATGGTCAGAGCCGTGTGGAGATAAGAGACGGTGCGGGCGACCGCCACAGTCGGGCAAAGTATACGAACGCGGTTGTTGGCAGAGTGGAAGTGCGCCCCCCCCCCTCCCTCCCGCGCTGCCTTCCCGCTTTCTTGCTTGCGCGTGGGAGATTGAGCGGCCAGTTCCCCTTCGCCCGGTTGCAAGATACGCCTTTGGTGCCGCAACAGAGCGTCGCCCCGCCTCACTCCTTCCCATACCCCCACGGCATTTAGCGCGTCGGTCGCTTTTGCTTTCCGCCATACGTTCGCTCTCCGTGATAGCACGCGTCGTACCCCCCCCCCCCCCCCCGCGCTTTCGCTCGCGCATACGGCGCGCGGCGACGATCGCCCTTGGACTTTTTACGGATCCTCACGGCAACGGATACGGCGACGCCGACGGCAGAAATCCGGTTGAAGTGTCCATATAATTGCTATCGCAATAAAATGACAATGACTCAGCAACAAAAGATTAACACTCAAAAACCACTGAAATGGGTTCGCATGTGTGCACTAAGTGAGAGAAACACTAAGTGATGATGGTAGAAGTCATAGTCATGACCATGACTGAGCAAAAATGACAATGACTCAGCGAAAAAAGATTAACACTCAAGAATCAATGTAATGGATTCGGATGCGGTACTAAGTGATGGAAAAGGCTAAACATTAAAGGTCGAATTCATAGTCATGAGCATGACTAAGGCTTTTGCCTTAAGGTCTCTTAGGCCTAACTAAAGGGCTAAAGGGACTCCTCAGTACTCATGACATGAATGTCATGACATGCGTGTCATGTAGGTCATAAAACAGCCGCCTAAGTCTTGGTGCTCTCATGGTACACTCCCCGCACACTGCTTCGCATAACAGCGATTTCCACAGGGCGTGGGATCTTCCGGCCTTTTCATTTAAATTTCCGATCCGCGAGAAACGAATATTTGTCTCTAGATGTCTTTTTAGGGGCGAAGCTCCTTATAGCGGCACCCGTTCGTCCCCGTCGTCGTAGTAGTAGTGTGTAACCAGTCTGAGAAAAATGAGAAAAAAAATTCCGAAGTTGTGTCCGTAGCGCGGAATCGAACCAGGGACCCCTCGCTGCCGAGCGCGCGGCGTTAGCCCACTACGCCACGAAGCGGACATGGACACACGCACCACGATGGCAATAAATACCCAACATTAACGAAAGACCGCGTTTCTAGCGCGTTTCTAACGCGTTTGTGCTAGCGCGTTACGGCCCGTGTAAGAAGCTGGTGTAAGACGCTGTGGCCTCTCCGCCTTACCTTCAACGCGTTTCGAACGCGCTGCCCAAAGCGGTGGCAAGTCAAGTTCAAGTCGAGGAGCGTTTATGAATACGGGGGTATACTCTCTCAGCAGTCATGTGATGGCGTCGGCAAACGCGGTGCACGTTCCGGCATGTGTAAATGGCTGCGTAAGACGCTGTGGCTGCTCCCCCTTACTAGAGAGTACTGCACGTTTCTAACGCGTTTGTGCTAGCGTCCCCTTAAGCGGGAGATCCGATGATTCTCTCCGGAGCTTCGCCCACTCATCATCATTCACCCCGTGAATATGCTGTGATTTTTTTTTACAGCTTGATTTTTAATTTGACATAATCGTGTTAACAGAGGCTTGGTACACGAATGATGACAATCTCTTTTCATTGCCGGGTTATTATGTGTATTGGGTAAATCATTCATACAGTCGAGGTGGTGGTGTTTTCTTGCTTGTGAAATAATTTTTTTCACTTTGAACTGTTAAATGAATTCTGTTGCTTAAAACCTCATTGTGAAATGCTGATAGTCACCCTAACCAATTACGTACGTTATCTCCGCCGTATATCCCCCCCTCCCTCCCCCCGCTTTCGGAAGTATTTCGAAATTTGCTGCTCATTCAGAGAACTTTTTTCACCTTGCGGTGATGAACAGATATATTCAATTGTATGTGGCGACGATATTAATACTGATGTCTTATTCAACAATGTTTCTAAATACGAGGTGACCTACGTGGTTGTTTGATAACTTCGGACTGCTTAACACGATTAATATGCCAACAAGAGTTGCTGTCAATTCATCCATACATACGCCGACGTGTTTCTCATGACCATTAATTCTGAGGATGATACAGCTGGGACTATTAGTGATCACCTTCCCAGCGGCGGCCGCATTTTGATGGGGGCGAAATACGAAAACACCCGTGTACTTAGATTTAGGTGCACATTAAAGAACCCCAGGTGGTCCAAATTTCCGGAGTCCCCCACTACGGCGTGCCTCATAATCAGGTCGTGGTTTTGGCACGTAAAACCCCATAATTTAATTTTAAATCACCCTCCCATATCCATGCGTACTAAGCAGCAAACAAAGAAGAAGCGGCCGCCTATATCATTCTGTTCAATAACATGCCCTAACGTGGAGAATTTTCGTCAGGGACTAATTCACACATCTTGGCCTGACTTTCTAACAGAAGACAACGCAAACATTGCAGTCATTTCGTTTATTGGAAAGTTCAAATAAATATATTATTATAGTTTACCGCGAAAGACCTACTACCCATCTAAAAAATTTAGGAAGCCGTGGATCACGTAAGAATTCTTGCAGAAAATTAATAAAAAGAATTAAATATGCAATAAATGTCTTGCCTGTCGCGACCCGCACCATGGCGAAAATTCTAATACACGAACTAATAGCCTATTGGGTCTAAAAAATGGGTCGAGTCGCTAAAGCAGGACGTGACCACCGCGACGCACGAAATGGAGGTCACTCAAGAGCAGCCGACGACAGATTGCCGCCTCCTCCACATGTGGGAAGCGCAAGAAGGCCTCATGCGCAGGTGGCGGCGTCAACGGCACAACAAGAAGCTTCGCCGTCGCATCGCGAAACTCGAACGTGACATTGAAGCCCACAGCGCCACACTCGAACGCCAGCAATAGGGCCAAATTTGCAACAGCCTGAATGGCCAGATGGTCTGTAAGAAAACGTGGCATCTGCTGCGACACCTCATTGACCCCGGTAGTTCCAAGTCGGTAGTACGCAAGTAATTCGAGCGTATAATCCACCAATATCCGGGTACCGACGAAGAGCTGCTGGAGGAGCTCGCCAACCGGTACATCAATACCTCCCACCAGAATCAGAAGAGCAGCAGCACTAATGCAACAACAGTACAACTGCCACAATACACTGGAATCCCCAACCAAGAACTGGACGCCGACATTTTGGAGGCAGAGGTCGGCGCCGCGCTCCATCAGCTGCGTACAACATCGGCGCCCGGCCCCGACGGTGTGACCAACAAGCCGCTGCGAAACCTCGATTCAAAATTGGTAGGGGCCATCACCAAGTGCATGAACGAATGCTGGAAATCCGGACAATTACACCCGGAATGGAAACACGCCATATACTGCAGAGTCACCTTTATACAGAAACCGGGCAAGAAACTCGACCTCGTAAATCTTCGACCCATATCCCTGACCTCTTGCTTGGGCAAGCTAATGGAACACGTCGTGTTCTGCAGTCTACAAAACTACATGGAAGAGCACAACCTACTTCCCCCCACTATGCTAGGCTTCGAGCTCACCTATCAACCCAGGATGCCTTCATCCAACTGCCCATTATCTCCTAAGACCAGAGAGTGGTACAAGCACCAAAGCCTTACTCGGCCTAGACTTTCACAAAGCATTTGGTAACGTGAAGCATACTGCCATAGTAAACAGCTTGGCCGAGTTACAACCGGGAGAACGCACGTACAATTACATATGTTCTTTTCTATCCAACCGTACGGTCGAACTCTCGGTGAGCAATCTACTCTCCAAACCGATCAATCTCGGAGATCGCGGCACTCCTCAAGGAGCTGTTCTATCACCTTTCCTATTTAATCTCGCAATGAAGTCGCTACCATCCAAACTCGACACGATACCCGGCCTGCGACACACTCTCTACGCCGACGACATTACGCTCTGGACGACCACGGGATCCGACGGACAAGTCGAAGAGACCCTGCAGAAGGCAGCCGACACGGTCGTCCAGCATGTGACTGACGCGGGTTTAGAGTGCTCGCAGAGCAAATCGGAGATACTAATACTGCGACCCCCAGACGGGCGCAGAATAACAACCCCACTACCCAACATTAACGTGTACGTCAACAACACTGCAATACCTAACGTGGATCATATGAGGGTCCTGGGCCTTTTTGTACAAAAGAATCACCACAACAACATCACCATTGATCGTCTCACCTTAGCGGTGAATCAGACGGTCCATTTAATTACCCGAGTGAGGGCACGCAAGCAAGGTATGAAGGAGAAGGAGCTACTCCAAATCATCCACTCATTTGTCATCTCAAGGTTCACCTACGCCCTTCCCTACCTACATCTACTCCAAACTGAAAGAGCAAAACTGGACCGCCTCATTCGTAAAATGTACAAATCTGCGCCGGGGCTCATCCGTACCACCCCTGCCGAGCACCTCCTAAGCCTGGGGTTACACAATACCGTGGAAAAGCTTCTAGAAGCACACCGCATGGCGCACATTCACCGACTACAGGGAAGCAAGACAGGTCGTTGGATCCTAGACCGCATCGGGCACAGAGTATCTCTAACGCACAACGATCCTGCCACCATTCCCCCCAACATTAGAAAGAGGTTCATCATCAAGCCACTGCCAAAGAACATGCTGGCAGGTCATCACGACGGCAGACGAAAAGCAAGAGCTCAAGCCCTGCACAAAACCCACGGGTCCAACTCCGAAGCAGCATACGTAGACACTACTCCATATTCCTTGCCACATGACACGTACGCAATCAGCGTAATTAGCCTCCCCAAGATCATCAACAACAATGACAACAACCAATTTACGCCCCGAGCAACGCCAATAAGGACGGCCTGTTATGTCCGTGCCCTCAACTCGGCGGAGGCAGAAGAGTCGGCCATTGCCCTCGCTGCAGCAGCCGGATTTGCAACTATAATCAGCGACTCAAAGACCACCATATCCAACTTTGCACGTGGAATCGTGGCCCCAGTCACGCTACGAATACTGCATCCCCTACTGTCCCCTAAACAACAAGATAGTGAAGAACCCACCCCAATTGAATTGATATGGGTCCCGGCTCACGCAGGGGACCCGGGGAACGAGGCGGCCCACCAGTGTGCTCGAGGATTCGTCAGCCGAGTGGTGGGTCCCGTCTCTGACCAAGGGGACCTGGTCAGCGAGCCACTGACCACATACCACGATATTGCCCATTACTACCGCCTCGCAAGATGGAAAAAAACCCCACCTCATCCCAAGCTCACCAAGGGACAAGAAGTCACCTGGCGCCGACTCCAAACGCACTCCTTTCCCAGCTCACAAATATACGCACACTTTTACCCTGACTTGACAGATCGACCCACACTGCTCATTATGTGGGTCCATAGCCTCCTTAAATCATATTCTCTGGGACTGCAGATAAGATCCCCCCCCCCCCCCACGCCAGATCTCCTGGCCGCTCCTTCGCCTGAAGCGTGGGAAGCGATACTTATGAACCCGAACCTGTAGGTTCAACTTCGGCCCATCAAAAGAGCCGAGGAGGTGACTGTAAGGCATCACCTGGTAGCCACCCCTAAGCCAAATTAACAAAATAAAGTTGTTTCCGCCTCCTATTGGGTCTATTAGTGTGTTAGTCTAATATATTTATTGGTGTCAGGGCCTGATTAAAAGAAAATGGAGGCCCTGGGTTAAGGCTCATGTAAGCACCCCTCTCCCTTTCCCCTCTGGGCCGGTTCCCCGACTCCGCTGCTACACTACTGGAATATACCCCCGGCTACATTTCAAATGCACCAAATTAAAAATGAACAAATCAGGGGTCAACTTAATTCGTGGGACAGTAATGCATTAGCATTAGTTTTTGAGCACACAGAACACAAACGTAGCCAGTAACGCGGCTATCGGAACGCGCGGCACGTGTTCCTTCCACGACCGACCATCAGGGGACGGCCACGTGGACCGAGCGCACGTGACCGAGCACCAACTGCGTGGGGCAGCTGTGCGGGGCATTCCAGCGCACTGCGCTCGCCGCCTCCTCTACTCTTTCATTGGTGCCGTACACAAACCGAAAGTCAGGTTTTCGTTCGCATGACCGTTCTAATGAAATAAGAGCAAGCTGAGCCAGCTTCCTGATTCCTGAGGGCCTCCGACAGTTGCGTTCGGTGCTTCGGTGGCGACTATTCAGTGCTAAAAGTCAGAGGGGGCCCGGCCGCCCCTCCATTTTTTAAAGGAGTGGCTCGGCCCCCTCTCGGCAGGTCAACTGTAGCACCGCGGTACCCATTCGACAAGCGCTGGAGGTCATTTTATGGCCAGTAGTGCCTTGTGGCGGGGCAATATTAACTCTGGAATTTTTCGATATACAGGGTGTTTCAGCTAACTTTAGCCAACTATTAAAAATACAAACATAGGCGCTACGCGTGTTGTATTGGCGCAGTATTATTCTGAGACGTATGGAGCACGTCATGATGTTTTTTTTTTAATCCGACAAGCTGGTTAATTAACGATGATTACTTTTAATTATTAACTCTAGCGAAAAATCCTCAATACAAAAGTTGTAGCGCTTGTTCAGAAACGTCGGATTATGTCATCTCTGCTAAGATAACTGCCCTGGTTAATTTTTTTCCAGCGTTCCGATGTTTCTGAACCGATTTTTCTATTTCGCCCTGCCATCTGCTAGCCGCCTGGTTGGTTCAGATGGTAGAGCGGCTGCCCCGGAAAGGCGGTGGTCCCGGGTTCGAGTCTCGGACCAGGACGAATTTTTCTTTAACTGGGAGGCTTTTCTTTCGAGTAACCGTTTCCTTTGTAGCAATTGCTACGATTGGGTGGATGTCTCATTTTCCATTTAAGAAAAGCGTTTTATACACAAATGTACATGATATTTTGCACGAAGGCCTCCATGATTCTTGGAGCCGTTTGCATGCTAACAACGTCTTTGGATGTCCGAGCGTTTCCATCTCCGAGCCTCCACACAACACTCAAGCCCCGCTTTTTATCAGTTCATTTCCCCCTTTCACTCGTCGAGGGATTTCACTGTGGTTATTCTCGGCCAATCACAGTCATCGACCTTTCGCAAAATCCCGCCCATGATGTGGTACCGTTCCGCCGGGCGCCGCCTCCAATGTTACTCGATCGCCCCCGCATACCAGGCAACGGGTGGCAACCTGGGAACCAAACGTCGATGCTGTTCCCACGGAAATGTTTGACGTTGGCCCTTGCAAGAATTAGTGGCCACTCCGTGACGGTCAGCTTGTCAGTCGGGAGACTGGCTTTCGCGGAAGCTACCGCCGAGCCCCGTCGTAGTCCGGGCGTGTGCCGGTGCTTCACGGAAACACACCAAGAGCGACGCTGCCGTTTTAGCGACGCACGAGGCATATGTCTCATTGCAGCCTGGGGTCGAATTGCTCGTCCATTAGTCTCAAGGGACGGTGACGCTCCCCGGCCTGGAGAAACGACGAAGCATGAACAGCACTCCACAGTTGCACGTCTGTCGGTGAGGCATCCTTTGTCCTGAAGGACCGCCAGGCACAACAGCACCTCCGCCGCCAGATGGTGCATCGAGAGGTCGAGTTGTTCCATGCAACTCGGCCGGCTTGATGCCTGCATTACTCAAAGCCATGGGGCCGCAGCTTCCAAGAACGAGGATCTTCTGGCCAAAGGCCTCTCGGGAGGTGGGTGGGCTCTGACTGGACTGCAGAAATGCAAGATGACAAGCTCCAAGGAGCGACCTTTGTCAGCCACACACAATGCCTCAAGCGCCACATGCAAGCCACTCTCACCGCCAGACTGTACTAATTAAAATAATTTGACAACCCCCTATCTAAAATAAAACCTTGAAACGCAAGGTGCACGTTGATCTGGACAAGTACCAAGAACCTTCCGATAATGTGTCCTCGCAAATAGACACGAACGGGGTTTATGCAATGTAGTTAAGTAATTATAATTTAGAGCTTCCACATATCAGGAACGCGAAGGGAGAACTGGCCTTCAGTAATTCATTGCCCGTAACACTTAGCGCAAAAGAGCTACATCATCATCATCAGCCTATATATTTTATGTCCACTGCAGGACGAAGGCCTCTCCCTGCGATCTCCAATTACCCCTGTCTTGCGCTAGCATATTCCAAGTTGCGCCTGCAAATTTCCTAACTTGATCATCCCATCTGGTTTTCTGCCGACCTCGACTGCGCTTCCCTTCTCTCAATTGGTATCCATTCTGTAACCCTAATGGTCCACCGGTTATCCATCCTACGCATTACATGGCCTGCCCAGCTCCATTTCTTCCGCTTAATGTCAACTAGAATATCGGCTATCCCCGTTTGTTCTCTGATCCACACCGCTTTCTTCCTGTCTCTTAACGTTAGTCCTAAGATTTTTCGTTCCATCGCTTTTTGTGCGGTCCTTGTTCTCGAGCTTCTTTGTTACCCTCCAAGTTTCTGCCCCATATGTACTGGTACCATTAGCACCGGTAGAATGCAATGATTGTACACTTTTCTTTTCAACGACAGTGGTAAGCTCCCAGTCAGGATTTGGCAATGCCTGCCGTATGCACTCCAACCCAATTTTATTCTTCTGTAAATTTCTTCCTCGTGATCAGGATCCCCAGTGAGTAATTTACCTGGATAAACGTACTCCTTTACAGACTCTAGAGGCTGACTGGCGATCCTGAATTCTTGTTCCCTTGCCAGGCTATTGAGCATTATTTTTGTCTTCTGCATATTCATCTTCAATCTAATTCTTACACTTTCTAGATTAAGGTCCTCAATCATTTGCTGTAATTCGTCTCCATGGATTGCTGCTGAATGGGACAATGTCATCTGCAAACCGAAGGTTGCTGAGATATTCGCCGTTGATCCTAACTCCTAAGCCTTCCCAGTCTAAGAGCTTGAATACTTAATATTCTTCTAAGCATGCAGTGAATAGCATTGGAGAGATTGTGTCTCCTTGCCTTACCCCTTTCTTGATAGGTAACTTTCTACTTTTCTTGTGGAGAACCAAAGTAGCTGTGGAATACTTGCAGATATGTTTCCTAAGATATTCACGTATGCCTCCTGTACTCCTTGATTACGCAATGCCTCTATGACTGCTGGTATCTCTACTGAATCAAATGCCTTTTCATAATCTATGAAAGCCATATATAGAGAGGTTGATTGTACTCCGCAGATTTCTTGATTACCTGATTGATGACATGGATATGATCCATCGTAGAATATCTCTTCCTGAAGCCAGCCTGTTCTCTTGGTTGGCTGAAGTCAAGTGTTGCCCCGATTCTACTGGAAATTATCTTGGTGAATATTTTATACAATACTGAAAGCAAGCTAATGGGTCTATAATTCTTCATTTCTTTAACGTCTCCCTTCTTATGGATTAGTATAATGTTGGCGTTCTTCCAGCTCTCTGGTACACTTTAAGTTGTGAGGCATTGCGTATAAAGGGCCGCAAGCTTTTCAAGCATGATATCTCCTCCATATTTGATTAAATCTACTGTTATTCCATCTTCTCCAGCAGCTTTTCCCCTGGTCATGTCTTTCAAGGTCCTTCTAACTTCCTCACTAGTTATAGAAGGAGCCTCTGTATCCGGTTCATCACTATTTCGAATGAAAGTAGCTTGGCTGTTTCGGGCACTGTACAAGTCAGTATAGAATTCTTCCGCTGCTCTTACTATGTCATCGAAATTGCTGATGATATTACCATGCTTATCCACAGAGAGCTACATAATCACTACATAATGCCGAAAATGCCAAACAAACAAATGCAAAAACCATCTACGACTTACCACGTGCCCAAATTGGCTCAGAAGGCCTGACTTATTCTGCCTTTCCTCGAGCGCACTTCTAAATTTTGCTGCTTTAAAGCTATGATCCATCTAAACAGATGGTCATATTTATGTGGCATACCCTTGCATAATACGTTGAAAAGAAAAGAAATCTGTAGAGTATACCACCGTTAAAAGCGATGCCCGTTTCTAGAGTATACCACCGTTAAAAGCGATGCCCGCTTATAAGGCGCGGTACGTGCGTGCGGGAACAACCATCCGACGCTTTCCAAAGTCAGCTGAAGTATACTGCAGAATAACCAAGAAGACGACGATGGCTGCACGCGCAGTGGCACGAGCGCGTTCGCGTGGTTATGCCGAGGGACGCCAACTAGCCAGCTGTGGAAGACGACGACGTAGGCGCGAGCAGTGCCATCGAGCGCGGTTACGCCGAGGGATGCCAATGAGCCAGGTGTGGAAGACGATCACAACCGCACGCATAATGCACACACGAGCACGTTCGCGCGGTTACGCCGAGGGATGCCAACGACCCAGCTGTGGAAGAAGATGGCTCCAAACGCACGCGCAGTGCACGCACGAGCACGTTCGCGCGGTTTCGCCGAGGGATGCCAACGAGCCAGCTGTGAAAGAAGACGACGACGAATGCGCGGACAGTGGCACGAGCTCGTTCGCGCGGTTACGCCGAGGGATGCCAACGACCCAGCTGTGGAAGAAGATGACTCCAAACGCACGCGCAGTGCACGCACGAGCACGTTCGCGCGGTTTCGCCGAGGGATGCCAACGAGCCAGCTGTGGAAGAAGACGACGACGAACGCGCGGACAGTGGCACGAGCGCGTTCGCGCGGTTACGCTGAGGGATGCCAACGACCCAGCTGTGGAAGAAGATGACTCCAAACGCACGCGCAGTGCACGCACGAGCACGTTCGCGCGGTTTCGCCGAGGGATGCCAACGAGCCAGCTGTGGAAGAAGACGACGACGAACGCGCGGACAGTGGCACGAGCGCGTTCGCGCGGTTACGCTGAGGGATGCCAACGAGCCAGGTGTGGAAGACGATTACAACCGCACGCGCAGTGCACGCACGAGCACGTTCGCGCGGTTACGCCGAGCGATGCCAACGAGCCAGCTGTGGAAGAAGACGACGACGAACGCGCGGACAGTGGCACGAGCGCGTTCGCGCGGTTACGCTGAGGGATGCCAACGAGCCAGGTGTGGAAGACGATTACAACCGCACGCGCAGTGCACGCACGAGCACGTTCGCGCGGTTACGCCGAGCGATGCCAACGAGCCAGCTGTGGAAGAAGACGACTACAAACGCACTCGCAGTGCATGCACGAGCACGTTCGCGCGGTTATGCTGAGGGATGCCAACGAGCCAGCTGTGGAAGACGATTACAACCACACGCGCAGTGCACGCACGAGCACGTTCGCGCGGTTACGCTGAGTGATGCCAACGAGTCAGCTGTGGAAGAAGACAACTACGAAGGCGCGAGCAGGGCCACGAGTGCGTTCGCGCGATTACGCCGAGGTACGGCGACGTTCAACCCAGGAACGAGCGCCCAAGAGCTGCACTCTAAAAGAAGGAAACGCATACGCGCTGTGAGGACTCTGGAATGGCGCTCCTTGTGATATTGGGTTTAATGTGTTCCGTACTAGGGCCTTCCTACCTGACTAAATGTGATTCTGCGTGACAATCGGTTTCGTCACAACTCTTACAGGCCACAGAAGTTGTGTTTTGGGGTGTTCACTTTTTTTTACTTTACTGGCGCTGAAAAAGCCAACTTCAAGCAGTGTATTCAAGCCAGCTTTCATATAGAATTAAGCAAATTCTTATGAGTGTTCTGCAAATAAATACAGTTACTTCGTTTAGAAAACGTTTCATTCATTGAAGCACAAAAGTAACTGGAACACCAATGCATTTCGTCGGACACCTTGAAAATGAATACCTCGGAACTGGTGCAGTCCAGAGAGTTCGTTTCAAGTGAATACAGCTTGCGATTTCACCGGATATGATTCGTAGATTGAAATATGTGCCGCAATGTACTTCATTAAAAAGCTTATTAGCGTAATTATGTTAATTATTTACTGAAACATTTTGATTTCTCGCAGAAGTTGTGGCCGCCTCATCGAGTAATTTAGATCAATGGCTATAATTGCGCTGTCTACCACAAGCAATTTTTAAAGATTTTCGAACTTCTAAAAAAATCACCTGGTATATTATTCTGAGTGCGTTTCGGGCATTATTTTATGTACCGATTCAATCAAGCACTTAGAAAATTGGCATTTGGGAAACGCTTTTTTTTTTTCAAAAATAACTCGGGAGGTAAACGGTTAAATGTATGTGAACTCAAAATAAAAAAGTCTAGGTGCAACACAAAACATTAGTCACCTTGCTTCATTGACAACCTCAAGCACTACAACAATATACAGGGTGTTCTGTGTAGACAATACAGATTTTCTTTATAGAAAGGCTATAAGCGCAGCAAACATGGCGTTTCTGTAGACGAGTTTAGTTCCTAGGCGAGGCGGAGAAACTTTGCCGCTAATAACGGGAGCTTCAGACTACTAATTAACAAAGGTAATTGATTATAATTTTATTAGTGCCTTAGGGGCAGTTGCTTAGATGGCAAACTTGAAGGCAGCCACATTTTAATTGACGCAAGCTCATTCTTTAAAAATCGTGAAGGCCGCACGTGATTCGATATATTTATCGAATTTCAACGGTAAATCCCGGCAATATGGAAATCGAGCGCCTTGGGAGCGCATAAAAGGCGGCCCAACTATCATATCAGACCAAAACGCTTCGTGATGACTAGCGCGAGGAAGTAGGAAACCGAATGTCTCGGCCTGTCGCAGCAGCTATACTGATACCAGCACGCTTTGGCTGGCAAGCATGTGCGGCTCTGTGTCGGGTCAGGATTTGACGAGGCATGCTATCATTGAAACTTCGTCTCGCACTCATTTGTGGGGCGTTGCCGTCTGACGCGCAGCGGGACGCGCTCAGTCACAACATTGCCTCGATTGAGCTTTGAAGTTTGATGCTGATTATCTAGGATTCGGTACGATTTTCAATATTTTTAAAAGTTAGCTAGGTGTGCATGAAAATGTAACTGCCTGCGAATTTCCCATTTACACAACTTCCCCCAAGGCACTAATAGAAAAGTTGGTTAATGAATATTGGTTCATTAGTCTTCTGAAGCTCACGTTATTTGCGGTAAAATATGTCCCCCTCGCCTAGGAAGTAGTTTGCGAGAAACGCCATGTTCGCTGCGCTCATTACTTATAAGCGAAAGCTTTACTAACATAGTCGAGCCGAGTTTCGCCGTCGCCAGCAATTTGACTTTCATTTGACCGCAGCTAGGAACGAAACTAGGGAATAAAAGGATAGATGAAAGCATCAATGCATTTTTAAGCATGGGACACAGAATCTCATTATATATTTGAGATGTTGAAAACTTAAGACTCAAAGAAGGTTGGATAGCTTCTGGGAAAATGCAAAAATAAATCGTGTCTTTTTCAGGATTGTATTTGAGTTGTTGAAAACTTAAGACTCAAAGAAGATTGGATAGCTGCTGGGAAAATGCAAAAATAAATCGTGCCCTTCTCACAACTGTCCTACAGTGCCTGTCATGCAAATGCATTATGTGTACAATGCATTATTAGGATAAAGAACGGCAAGTGGTCAAATTTAATCGAGACCCCCCCCCCCTCCCCCGCTGCTATGGCATCTCATAGCACTCGTGTTGCCTTGAAATGCTTAACCCAGTGAACGAATCATTATTGTGTTATTAAATCTGTCTTTTGTACAGGCCAAGTGGTCAGCCTGGCTGCTGCCAAATGCGAACAAAGTGCTGCTGTCAACATTGGGTGCTATCTGTGTGCAGTTGCCGTCTAGCAAAAGGTGTGATGTTTTAAGCTTTACAGAGGAAAGCTAATCACTGTAGCTGATACCATGAAGACATAAAGTGTTTAGCTCATTGCTTGCCTGCTTGCAGTGGCTAACAGCCTTGATTCCAGTCCATATTATTTGCATTCAATTTCGTTCTGAGGTACGAAGTGCACCGTGCGCGATCAAAATAAAGGCCACCTAGCACTTGTGCATGTTCTTCCTATCTGGGTATTGTGACATCATTTCTAATTAAGCCTACCACAAGGTGGATTTGTGGTGGCAGCTAGCTTTCAAATTGTAAACCAAGGCCCCTTTGAACCCTCTTTGGAGCACTTTAGTCAGTTTTTCACTTGCTATGACAGCTTCACCTGGCGAGCAATCAATATTGCGTGAGAGTTGTCTTACTTTGCTGTCTTTGCTCTGTGACCAGGATCCTAGGCATCTTTTTCAAAGAATCAGTTGCTCTGACATGTAATGACTGTAACAATCTCGCAACTTGAAGCGTTAAGTTTTATTATAAACCAGAACCATGCCAGCTTCATGCCGCAGCATTTTGTGCGCTTAGCATTATATTTGCATGTGTAGAATGACTTTTTCACACTTATATTGTAGGCAAAGTATGTATCTTAATCTTGCACCAGAGCTACATAGTAGCTCTAAATAATCACTTGTTATGTTGCAATAAGGTTGCTTCATTTTGTAGTGTGCTCCTACAATACCCTTGTATGCTCCTTTCTTTTGCAGCTTGTGCAGGTTTGCAAGTTGTGCAAGGGCAAATCATGATAGGCCTGTATCGTTGAAGATGTCAAGTACTGTCATTAAGCATTGGCTCATGTGCTCAAGACAGGGAGGGCGGGCGTAGTCAAAGGCGCCAAATAGTCAATTATGAGGGTTGCAATATGCCACATGGTGAACTAACGTAATATGTTCCATAGGGGCGTGCTGAGCGCATAGTTTGCAGAGTTCCAACTTTATATACGTCTGTTTTTATTTTGTGAACTCTTATGTGTTATTGTATAAGAAAATGCTAGTGAACGATAAAAGATCTCACACTAGCATCTTATTGTAGTCAACATGTGCACCATGTAATATTTTTTTATAAATGTGTGTTCGAGATGAGGCACGGTATTTCATCACTATGCATGTAGAGTAGCAGACTAGAGCGCACCTGGTCAGGCCGACCTCTGTATTTCCTGTATGTAAAATCTCCTTACTATGCATGGTATTGACTAAACACATGCATGCTTACTTGTAGCAACTAGCAATGAGAAAGGCACACTCAGGTACAGTAATTTAGTGCAAGTCAAAGAAGGTGGTTGGCCCTAAGTTGAGCCATCAAGAAACCTACAATGGGTCATGCGAGGCATTACATTGGCCAGGTTGGCATCAATGGTCGGCCCTGCGATGGCAACCTAGTATTTGGCACACGTGAAACCGATTTCATTGCCCAGGCGCGGCCCTAGATAGTTTATCGAGCTTGACCCAACCAATCTGTGGTTAGGCATGGCCCACATGGTCAAGGTTGGGCCGGCCATGTCCTCCCTGGTGGAAAAGTAATCTGGTTACACGCATGTTTTGCCGTTTAGAGAACCAAATGTGACACCAAGGTGAAATTTGCATGAAAAGGATGCCTGTCATATTAGTTAGCATTTAAAATGTTGTGGCTTGTATAATTATAGGCGTTTCGATTTGCTAATGCCACTGCTCGAAAGGAACAGCTTCGTACGTTGGAAAATGGCGTTTATTATGCAAGGTCCAGCAGGTCTGCCATGTTTGTTATTTTGTTTTTCTTATTCTCTTTCTTTCTCATTGTCTCTCTCTCTCTCTCTCTCTCTCTCTCTCTCTCTGCCGCGCTCTCGTTTCTTCTTTTTTGTTTCCCTCTTATTTTCCAGTATCTCGCACAAGAGGGAGAGAAGAAAATGACGTCGTGAGAGTATAATGGACAACCCGTGTTGTAGCCGTGAAACTCCGCTGCAGAAGGTTAACAGCACACATATCCGTGTCTCGCTGACGTTCGTGTTTTTGTCAGTGTCACATTATAAGATGTATCGCTCATCTTGTCAAGACATCTTGTAGAAGGCAAATAGATGTATGGGTGGTTAGCGGGATTCGCTGTGGAAACAGCAGCCCACGAGTGTGGCACCTTCACAGCTCCAATCTCGCGGGGATCGTTGCGTCGTGTCATGCGCAGCAGGCGCTGATGAGGCCAAAGCAGTGCATCAATTAAGCGCGAATAATATGGACACCGAACCAGACGCTCAATCAGTATTCACTCATCCCGTTCATACCTGGCGCGCGTTCTCTTCCGTCTTGTATACTGGTTTCTTTGAGTGCTTGGGGGCTAGCTGCGTCTTCAGTCCGCCTCCAAGTCTAACGAAGTCGCGGGCAGAGGGCGGCACTCGCGCAGGAGATAGATGCGGCCTTCACGGCCAAAGAAAAGATACGAAAGAAACACTTGAAAACGCACTTTCACCCTTCTCTCTCGCACATCGCGCTAGGCGGCTCGGCCAACGCCTCGCTCAGCGGGCGACTCGCCCACGCGACGACTTTACTCGCGCGAGACAGAACCGAAACTCTCCGCATCGGCCACGCCACCGCCCATCACAACTCTCTCTCCCGAGCGGCTCTCCAGTCGGCACACTTGCCACTTCGCTGCCGCCGCCGCTGCCGCCACTTTTGAGCCGCACCCTAAAAGCAACGCAACGCGCGCGCGCGCGCCTGCCCGCGGAACCAGTGTCAATTAATTTCTCGCCCTTCTTTGTTTGTTTCGCGTGTCACTCCGCTCGGATCTTTTATCCACCACCTCCAACGTTTCTCTCTCTCTCTCTTTCTGTTGCTCTCCTTCCTCTCTTGACGCTCGGTCGGTTCACTTCCTGCGCTACGCCGCGCGCTTTCGCTCAAGTTCGCGCCCCCTCTCCCAACTGCCGTCACTCTGCTGCCCGAGCAGCAGCAGCAGCAGTCAGATATCCGGGAAATTACGAGATACGGAGCGCTCGTCGCCTGTTAGAACTGCTGCGGTTGTCCCGTCAACGAGGGAACTCGAGCGGCGATCGCGCTCGGCCGGCCGTGGAGTGTGTAAAAAACAAGTGTTGCGAACAGCGCTGCGGTTTCGAAAACTCGCGGCCGCCGACTGTCGTCAGTCGCTCATCGCTACGCGGGACGTCCGAGCGAGCTACTCCGCTGTGCGTTGGACGGTCCTTGCTTCGAGCTCGCGTCTCCTTTCTCTTCGTCATCATCATCGTCATCGCTGGAAGGAAGGAGAAGAAACACACCCACTTCCTACGCCACTTTTCGTCGTCGTCGTCGTCGACCCCGTGACGGAATGCCACTTTGAACGCAGGCAAGTGAATCTATATTACGCGATGCTCGCGTGCAACGTGCGCCCTCACTTTATTCAACTGCAGCGCCCGTTGAAAGTCACAAGTAGAAGCCTTCAACGTGCAGGCTTTCCAGTCTGCATGTTGGCGCGGTCAGTGGAAAGGTGACAGGGGCTGTAAAGAGTCGTCGTCGCGAATGTTTGCGCCTTGTTCTGACGTGTTGTCTCGCTCTTTGGGAGCCGCCGCCCGACGCGTGGGACGCCGGTGCATGCATTCCGGCGCTTGCGCCGTGTGCTTGCGGCCTAGTACGTGCCTGTTGGTGTCGCTCGCGCGGTTTGACAGCCGGCCGTCCGACCGAGCGGCTTTTTTTTTTTTTTTTTTTTTTTTTGCTGCAACAGTCACTGTCCATGCCTCCTCCGTTTACACCTTTGTCTTTCGATGACGATCGCGTCGCAGGTTCTTCTCCGCTATCGTGTTTCGATTATTGTGACTGGTGTGAGATGGTATAACAATGCCTTCTTCCACCCCATTCGCGTCTCGTTTGCGCTGAAGTTCTCCGGTTACAATGACGCGAACCTCTGCTGCTGCGACGACTCATTGGAAGTTCTATGGCAAACAATATGTATACATACGCCGTGAGATGACGTGGTTTCAGAACGGAAGTTGGAATAGTTTGACAACGCATGGGTAAACACTGAAACACGATTTCGCCGCTCACGTTACTCGCTTGAAACGACGCGCTCGCATGGTCACCTCCTCTCGACGCTTCGTAGAGAAATCGTTGCTTGGAACGACAACCCGAATCTCTGTCACTGCACAATTGGCAAAACCTTCTTGTAGAGCGGTTTTTCTATATTTTGTTTAATTGCGTAAGTTGTTTTTGATGTAAAGGTATATTCGATGATTCAACGTGGCTGTTGTTTAGCCTCGATTCTCTGTGACTTATGTCGCTGTCGTGACAAAACTCGCAGATCAAGTGATAAGCGAGAAAACAATAACGCAGCACCATGGCAACATATTGAGCAAATACCATTCCTATAGTGCTGGCTCGGCGTCCTAATTCTGTCGAATTATCTGCACAACTGGCAGACATGCATGTGCATTTCTCTTTGTGAGAGCTTTGAAAGCGCGCATGATCTCGTCTGCTGTCCTGGCTTGGTGCCATGTGCAGAGCAATCTGCCAGAGCGTTGATAGCCGGCGACTCGGGAGAGTTTGCTTGTGAAAGAGATCCGCGAGTGGATGCGTGCGGTGTATTTGGAATCCGATTACACGCATAGTGCGTGTCATTAATGCGAAGCATTCTTTGTCTACTTTAAGCACTTTGAATGCTCGCGGTTGTGATGCCGTCGTGGTCGTTTCTTTAACTAGATATATATCTGGATATGCATCACATGACATGACTGGCATGGCATCAGTGACATGCATGACATGACATGAATTGACATGCACGCATAACACGAGATTAATAACACCTGGTAACGCTTTGCAAAACCCCAAACGATGCTGGATAGCCAGCTACTTGCGAAATGCTTCGCATATAACATCGAATCCCACAGTGCATGGGACATGCATAATTTTTTTCGTGGACTTGCAGAGTCTGTAGCGTCTTATATACGCGTTTGAACAAGCGCATGGTACACATGATGCACCCACATGGGTGCAGCGCATTACACATGCGTGCGCATCTAAGCGCTAGGTTTTTATATTTCTCGTGCACGACGACGAAAAATATGGAAAGACAGTCAGCTGCATCATATTGCCCTTAGTACTAAGCCTTCAGGAATGCTGCCGGCCTTCGAAATTTGCAGTCAGCTTGTGTGTGTGCGTGCGTGTTGTGTTCGGGCGACGCGGATTATTATTATTATTATTATTATTATTATTATTATTATTATTATTATTATTATTATTATTATTATTATTATTATTATTATTATTATTATTCATTGTTTTTTACTGATATTCCCCTGCTGTATTTATTTTTCTATGTATACGTGCGCCAGCACCTAGACCTCACGGTTGTTCCTGGGCACGATAAGTAAATGATTTATTTATTTATTTATTTATTTATTTATTTATTTATTTATTTATTTATTTATTTATTTATTTATTTATTTATTTATTTATTATAGTAGCTCGTGGTAAGGTAAGGCTCACATTGACGCTCACACTTTGTGTTAAACCTATGCGCTTTTTGCTCGTCTTTTTGTTCGTCAGGCTTCGCCACAAAGCGTGAAAGCAAATACTCTTGTTGTAACTGTTGATATTTAAATTTCCGGCTTTGAAACTGGTGCGGATTATAACTAAAGTTCAAACATTACTTTTCATGAAACAAGTTCGCCTCAATTCGGTCGAATGTGTGACTGACCGTTCATGGCGCTGCTCTCATACTGCAGGCTCAGTCTTCGACAGCCATTGCCGCCTATTGCGCAATAACCTAGTTCATGTGATTCGAAGAGAAAGGGTAAAAAGGAAACATGAAACGTGATTACGATGGGCAGTACGTACGACAAACATGGAATAGTACGAGTAGAGGCACATCCATTGCTGAAGAAGTTACAGTAAGAGTTTAATTGATACGAGGGCGACATGCACTGCTTTGCTTACAGAAGCGAGAATAGCAAAAAAAAAAGGGTTAGGTCACTTTAATTGTGTTTAATTAAATCAAACAGCGAAACATACCCGCACTGCTTAGAGAGATAACGTAGAAAGGCTGGGTCACTTTGTTCTGACGCTCCGCCGGCGTCACTTTGCATCAATTTGCGGCGCATTTCGTTGGAAAGACGTCCTCGCCTAGCCTGACCTTTGTCAGCGCAGTTGGACGTTCCAATTGCGACAAAGCGCCCGACAGCCCGTATTTGCACCACTCTGCGGCGCGGCCCCGATCTCGCGCGTGCGTGCCTGTGTGTGTCGCTGCAGGTTTACCACGGGCAGGCAACGCTACGTATGCAGCGGATGTTTCGAGGAAGACATTATGTGTAACTCTTATATACGGTGCAGCATAAAAATAGACGAGTATAAGCCGAGTAAGCAGGGAGTCTCATGGAATGATTGCCAGCAGTCGACAAAGGAAGGGTTGGCGTCCTGCATTTTGGTGGTATACATTATTCGTGCTGTTATACACATAAGAAACTATGAAAAACTCGAGAGAGAGAGAGAGAGAGAGAGAAAGGTAAAGGAAAGACAGGGAGGTTAACCAGAGGTCATCTCCGGTTGGCTACCCTGTACCGGGGGAGGGGTAAAGGGATGCGAAAGAAGAGAGAGAGAAAAATAATTGAAAATAAAGAATAAACAAAAAAGGAAGGAAAGAAAAGAAAATCACACACGCACACAAAACAGAACTGTTTCTGTGGGCACTGTCATGAAGTCCGCGAAGGCGTTCTCGTGTTGCATAGTGTGAACGTTCCGTCCTAAGTAACACAATGCAGAGTCACAATTTGTCATTGAGTCCGGTGTCTTTCAAGTAACGCAGCAGTGCCTTCAGGGCGGCTCGCGCCGTTGTTTGTGTAGGCCAGTTTCCAAGGATGTTCTTTTCTGTTATTGGGCGTTTGTCCAGTTGATCTATCGTCGCTGAGAGAGCTGCTCTCTGCGGGTTGAAACGAGGGCACTCACAAAGAAGGTGTGCGATTGTTTCGTTGCACCCGCAGGATTCACAAAGTGGGCTTCTCTCTCACAAAGAGAGAGAGAGAGAAGAAAGTAAAGGCAGGAAAGGGTTAGCCAGATGCACTTCCGGTTTGCTACCCTGCACTGGGTAGCAAACCGAAGAAAGAGAGAAAGGACATTAATAAGATCACTAGTTGCGCACACGGAGCCTACTATATAAGCGGTCGCGGAGACCTGTGGACTCGAAGATTTGCAACAATAACGCTCTCGTTGATCTCGCTACTGTGACGCACATGACCATGCTATACGAGTATATGGATCATCCCTTTTCTGAAAAACGGCGGTCGTGAGTCCGCTCGGTTTGATGCTGCCCGATTAATCACCGATGAACCCTATACAAGTAATGTACGTGTTAGTTACCTTATTAATTAGGTTCCTCAGAGACGAATTACGAGCGCGGAATTGATTGCAGTTGGATCTCACAAGGCACGCGGTCGCTTGGTATAGTAATTCTGAGAGTTTAGGACCAACATCGAGACATTCGTCTCCGAGATATTGACACTAGATACACATTTTCTCTTCCACCTAGTCGTCACTCGGAATTCATGAGGAAAGTCAGCAGGATGGATTTGGCACGCCAATCGCCAGAAATTAATTTCAAATTAAGGCTTGTAGGGATATTGGTGGTGCGCTACAGAAGGGGGCGGAGTCAAATTCTTGAATATTTCTGAGATGATCCCTTTTGGCGTGCGCCCGTTAGCTAAAGGAGCGGCATAACCGGATGTGACTGAGAAAGTTGTTAGCGGACACGCTACTCGTGTAGTATTTGAAGGTCGGGTCGTTGTCTATAGTGCATCGGGGTCGCTAGACTTGACAGCCAATTAAAACTTCGTGACGTCAGAGGAGACGTCCTTGGCCGCAGCAAAACGTATGGCGTTGATGTTAACGTCGCGGGTCGCAGCAGGTATCGCCCAGGAAGTGATCGTTCCGGGATACGACCCTCGGTTTGTCAGCTCGTCCAATGCGCTCTAGATTACAAATGTCACAAGGCCCGCGCTCTCTGGGAGTGACCTCACGCGGGGAGGCCTGTATATATACGCCCCGCTCAGAACCATGCTTTGGAACAAATACGATAGCGCTAAACGTTGCGCCCGCTGTTTGTTTGATAACCGTTGAGGAACGGGAAGGTATATGATAAATTACAGCCGCTATCCCAATGCACAGACACAGCTGTATACTGTGTGCAATAAATAAATAAATAAAATGAGCCAATCAAATAAAAATAAAACTCACCAGAAAATTCTTTCTATATATGCATTAGGTTTTTTGTCGCCAGCACACTCCGTTGAAATGTATGGGTTTTTTCGGTCTTCCCGCGTGGCGTCACAGCTCAAAGGAAGCAAGCCTTATTCTTGAATATTATTACTATATTATTATTGGTGGTGGCGTGGAGCAGAGGTAGAATACCCGGCCTCAAATCTGAAGGTCGTAAGTTCGAATTCTACTCTAGTCCACTACATTTTCAGGCATGGAGTGGTGCCTGACACCGGCAAGAAAAATATATATATTGCCGAGAGCTAGTGAGGCTACACACTAGTTCAGGTGCAACCAAATTAGGAAGGCCCACTAAGCTTCATCAAAGTCACTGCCTCACCAGAACAGGAATTGGCCTCCCTGGTGCAGTATTCGACCACTACCTCCCTCATGACTCCGACAGTTAACTGACTAATTAACGTTAAGAGACAGGAAGAGAGCGGTGTGGAGCAGAGAACAAACGGGGATAGCCGATATTCTAGTTGACATTAAGCGGAATAACTGGAGCTGGGCAGGCCATGTAATGCGTAGGATGGATAACCGGTGGACCATTAGGGTTACAGAATGGATACCAAGAGAAGGGAAACGCAGTCGAGGTCGGCAGAAAACCAGATGGGGTGGTGAAGTTAGGAAATTTGCAGGCGCAAGTTGGAAAACGCTAGCGCAAGACAGGGGTAATTAGAGATCGCAGGGAGAGGCCTTCGTCCTGCAGTGGTCATAAAATATAGGCTGATGATTATTATTATTATTAGTGCTGACCGTATCCTGAAGAGTATGCATGAAGAGTGTCGCTTGCAATACCACTGCCTCCAGCAGTACGGACTAGTTTCGGTCCTTATAGGTCTTCCCACTTTTAATGGTTTGCTTTTGGAAACGGTTGTCACAAGTCATTTTTGGAACAGTGAGTCGAAACACAATTATGCAGCTCCGCGGCCATTGCGCAAGGTGCCCCGCTTCGTAGCACGACGCGCAGTACGACGAGATTCGGCAAGGCTATATATAGAAGATGTACGTGCTTATGTACCAAGAATATTCAGCGAGCTTCCATAAGTAGGTTTCTGTGTAACATCAAAGCGCAGCTTGAAAAATAATTGTAAATCCTGGTATTCTTACATTATTATTTATTTCTGCTTCGTATTGCTTATAAAGGGTGTTTCAGCGAACACTTTCGCAAATTTTTAAAGGTTGCCTGTGGGAGATAGCACAATTCTAGTCCGTGAGCTGGTCTACTCGGAGAGGCGGACATTACTTGCACCGTAAATTGAAATGTATATTCGACTAATTAACAAAAATTCACTATATAATTAAGTTTTTAATTAATGCCCTTATTGCCCATATTGCAAATTCACAAATTCTAGCCGTGGAGTTCGCAAGGCGGATCGGATCAACTTGGATCGAATTCTCAGGATGACATCAGTTTCGAGATATTAATTCCCGAACTTTGCGGAGAAATGCATTGTAGTATGCGTGCGCACAACGCTAGTGCCAGTAGCGCGGATAAGAAAAGGACGCTGTCGTGGCTCTCCAAGGAGGAACAGACGTGACAGGCAACGACAACAACGAGCCGATTGGGCGTGGCACTTGCGGTGTGTCCACTTCGCGCGGTCGTTTTTGCAGCCAAACGCCCTCCGCCTTTCAGGAGCCGCGCATGCTCCGACGATAGCAGGACAGCACGGCGGCGGCGACGGCGCCAACGGCGGGAATGCGCCTCGAGTGACCGTTTAATTCTTATCGCAATGAAAAAGAAATGAGAATGCAAACACGGCAGCTCGAAAGAAACTTGCCGCACTAAAATCAAAACGGAAGTCAGCCGTGCACATTTGCGAAGCAAACACATGATAATAGCGATATGTAAACAAACAATACAGTTAATGAAACATTACGCACCACGCATCATTTCAAGACACACACACACACACAAATGAAAGAGAAGGAAAGAAAGAAAACGATTCCGCTGGTGGAGAATATTATTTCAATTTCAATTCATTCATACATCTTCACAACATGTCTTCGTGATGTTACGAAAGGAGGCGAGCAATGGGTGTAATTCGTTTTACCCTGCAAATAACAGCGCATGGCACGTCGAAGCTGTAGCAATACTACGTCACCCATACGTCAGACTCAATTTTCCAACTTGTCTTCGTGACTCGGAAATTATTTTCCCCTTCGGTTTACATTTATTTGTCTCCACACCCCAGCGGCTTTCCCGCGTTGTACGGTTTTAGACTTCCAAGAGCGTAAAAATGAGCAGGCCGCGACTTGTCTGGAGCGTGTTCGCGTTGGCCCTAAACACGCGTACGAGCGCGATAAATTTTCTCTGTGCGCGTTTGTGTGTGCGTATAGATAACGAGACGGCGGCGGGTGTGGTCCTCGGTCGCTGTGCCCGGAATCCGAAGGGCGGGGACATGGCAGCCTATAGCGTATACGCCACAGCTGGCTGAGTACACGGGGCGTCTATGTTCTGGGTCTCTTCGCTTGTTCGTGCGTGGGTGTAATATACTGAGTGAGTACTACACACGGCGGAATCCTCCACCCATCCCCGAAAGGGTTGCGACCCTGTCTCCGCTGCGTCTTCAAGACCGCCATTCTCACGGCTGCATGGTGTCTTTCTTGTCTATGCTTGTGATCCAGCAAATAAGCAGTCCTGTGTAGCTAAACAGCTCTCTCTCTCTCTCTCTTTCTCGTTCTCTCTCAGAATTCAAAAAGTTGTAATGGCGCGATGGTCTGCCTGGCCGAAATGTATGGGTGCAGTCACGGTCCTACTTAACCCGAACGCCTGTTTCGCGTGCTGCGGTATTGCAGAACGTTTTTCGCAGCTGGGAACTCTTAGTGGAAAACACGCACGCACGCACGCACGCACGCACGCACGCAGACACACACACACACACACACACACACACACACACACACACACACACACACACACACACACACACACACACACACACACACACACACACACGCACACGTGCACAATCAATGGATAAAATAAAATATATATATATAATCGCTTGCTGTTGCGATCCTCTCGAGTACCGTAAAACGGTGTTCTTTAATTATTCGTCTATATCTCTCCATTGCAAACCGCCGAACGTAGATTTTACAAAACTCTGTGTGTACAAGAAAACGACGGTCGCGTACGCAGAAGACAACGGACCGGCTGTTACGTGGTCTAATGAAGCGGTGTGGTCCGATGAAAGGCTTCCATTGTGTCCGCTTTGTGCGTGACGCTGTGGTACACTTTTGCATACATTGAAACGGGGCCAATTTTACTTGACATGGCCGGCGTGAGTGGCGTATTTTGTTGCGTTTATACTTGCATTGTTAACCTAAGCAATCGTCTGATGCTATCATGCCTAAAGTTACAGGCCTCCGGAGCGCAAAACAAGAAAAAAAAGAAAACGAAGTCATACGAAGTTTCCTGATTACGATAACAAGCACATAGTGCAGTCACAGTTGCTGTCGCTTGACTGACATACAGTCAGTCATGAAGATACGCAGCAGGATTTCTTGAATAATTTGAGTGCATTAACAAAGAAAGCGCCTGTGGCAGGTGACGCAGTTACACCTCTGCAACTGCATGGGTTACTGGAAAGGTGACCGCTACCTTGCAAGGCAGTTTACAACGTCAAATTACCTAGTTAACAGAATTTATTTATTCAGCGTTTTCAAAACCGAGTCGTGGTTTTTGTTTATTCGCAGAATTAAAGCGTATTAGTTCTGAGAATGTTCCATCGTCATCATTATCGGTATACTCGAGTCCACCGTATAGGGTCATATTTGTCCTATGTCAACCATTATGCATTCAACTTGTTACATGTCGTCTCCTCATATATTTCGCACCACCCTCAACAGCGTTTTCCTTCCTTCGGCAGCGATTTTGTTACCCTGAAGGTCTCAGACGTATACACAAAGAATAAGGTAATGTTCAATTGCTAGGTAAGGGTACAAAGGAGCTCGTGATTGCTTCTGGTTAGGGGTGTGCGAAGAGTGATTTTTGAGACCGGATCGAATGCGAATCGAATTGTGCCAAAAGCGAATCGGGTCGAATATCCGAATACTTTTCGAATAGTTTTCGAATAATGCATACCCGTTATCTCAATTAATATAAAGAGATGTTGACGTCCCAGTACTCCTAAAGTTAGCAAGTTTGTGTCATTGCATAGTACCTTGTGAAGCGTTGTTCATTAAGAGCACAAATGGGGCACTACGAGCAAATAAGTAGTTTCTTCGCATGCACAGGCCCTTCAGAGAATTCGGATGATCGCTGTACAGTACGGACGGTAAAGTATGGCTACCTAACTGATGTCACCTGCTTCAGCTTCAGTACGCAAGTTTTTTATGTTTATTGTCTATATTATGCCCGCGGAGATGAATATTTACCGTACTTTGCTCCAACTTTATGTATCTTTGGGTTAAGTTGAGATGTCCTATTCGATAAGTATTCGAAATATATTCCCATTTACGAATAGTGATTCGAAGACCGAGTTGAATAGGACACTATTCGATTCCTTATTCGAGAGCTTCGATTATTCGCGCACCCCTATTTTTGGTCATTATGAGCCTCTTGGAACAGCGAATAAAAATGTGCTGGCGAAAGCAGACAATTTAGGTCAGAAACAGTGGCTCGCAGTGTGTGTGTGTGTGTGTGTGTGTGTGTGTGTGTGTGTGTGTGTGTGTGTGTGTGTGGTGTGTGTGTGTGTGTGTGTGTGTGTGTGTGTGTGTGTGTGTGTTGTGTGTGTGTGTGTGTGTGTGTGTGTGTGTGTGTGTGTGCGCGCACTTGCACGTGATCGGCAGAAGCACGGAAGAGAAGCGAAGATAGTCTTGTCTCCCGACATGTTTCGTAGTTTAAACCTACTGTACACACATGGAATGAACAGAGAACATATCGCGTTCAGGTCATATCACTTTATTTCATCTATCACGAGGTTCCTAGCTGTCGCCATGAAGCCCCTTTCTTTTTTCGCTTTTTGAGCCAATTTGCCTCATCTACACTGACCAAGAATAGTGCCTCAGAGAAAGTGTGTATTACATACATACATACATACATACATACATACATACATACATACATACATACATACATCATACATACATACATACATACATACATACATACATACATACATACATACATACATACATACATACATACATACATACATACATACATACTACATACATACATACATACATACATACATACATACATACATCCATACATACATCACATACATACCTACATACATACATACATACATACATACATACATACATACATACATACATACATACATACATACATACATACATACATACATGCATGCATGCATGCATGCATGCATGCATAATTCCTTCGCCTCTGTGATCATGGTCTTACCCTTTTTCACTAGGAGAGCGCAGGACTGGGCGCTTGATTGGCTCGCCGAACTCCGCAGTATCGCAGGACTCCCTTCATATGAGGCTCGTGTAACGAAAAACAATCCAGATATATTAAACACTTGCGCCGTTGCGCGGTAATGAACGTAGTTGTATGTACACAACTGAGACGGACCTCTTCCGCACCCAAATCAAACGGAAGGTTGTGACAGATAAGCACAGTCGAGGTCGTCTAGTCTTATGCTTTTGAACGCATCAGAAGGGAACAATGCGGCAATGCACACGGGCTTCTGAAATGCACATGGCCTCCGCTTGTCCCTCATCATCACCATCATCATCAGCCTGTATTCATGTCCACTGCAGGACGACGGCCTCTCCCTGCGATCTCCAATTACCCCTGTCTTTGCGCTAGCTGATTCCAAATTCGGCCTGCAAGTTTCCTAGCTTGTCGCTTATATGGCACAGTAAATCTAGAAAGCCGGAACGTTCTGTATATGTATACATATAATCATTTAGAAGAAGATTTATCTCGCATTCGCGAAAGCCATCTGTGACGCGTAGCGATGCCCAATAACATGAAGGCGCCCTGCTCATTACTCCTCTCAATACAGACTCATTAAACTCAGGTTTGCTGTTCGGTGAGAGTGTACCACGTACATGGCGCCGAGTAAGAATCAAAATCGGTTTTATTGTGACGATTGGAAAGAGAGAGAGAGAGAGAGCAAGGAGAGGAAAGGCAGAGAGGTCAACCAGAAGAGCATCCGGTTTGCTACCCTGCACTAGGGGTAAGGGAAAGGGGGAATAGAAATAGAAAAAATATAGGACGTTCATATACAGGAGGAGGTCCCGAAGTCAAAGACTGCTATGGGGGACCTCCTTTTCAAACTAAACATAATAAAGTTTGAAGTAAATAAACATGATGAAGCGAACACGTGGGAGAGGTGGGGAGGAGGTTCTCCAATACTGTTTATTTTCGATGATCTGACGAGAACAACCACCATGTCCAGCACGACTCCGCGAGTAGATACTATTTTTTTTCCACTTCGAGTACCGTACTGTATTACCTTCACTAATGATATTATCTCTCCTAAGCTGCGGCAGGGCTTAAAAGAGAGATAGAGCGAGGGGGGGGGGGGGGGGGGGGAATGAGAAGCACGACGGACACGTAGGTGCACAGATGAAAGCTCGGTCCATAGTGTCAAAAGGCAAGCAACCACGCAGGCCATTAGATGCCGTGCAGCAAGCGCCACGGCGTCTTTTGCCCTTTAATCAACCTATTGGGAATCCGAATCGTTAATGTTTTCGTTACGCTGTGCAGTTAGCAATTAGTGCGGGCGCTTCGAGGCTGCGAAATGTATTCAAAGCTCTAATTGTTTCATACATGACGAAACCATATACCTTGCTCTTGTATATAGTTTCGAAGTATAGCCCACGGTGGCCTCGATACGTCATCGAAAGCCACAGCGGGGCTGCTCACTCTGTTGTTGCGCGTACGCGCGTTCTAAACAAAGGAAGCGCGTGGTCTTATACAGCACGTGCTCTGGCTTTCTATACTTTTTTTTTTTTGTGTGCCCTGCACGATAACAATGATCGTGACATCACATCGACGTACGGTACGTGGCGCAGTCTGGGAGAAAGAAACGGCTCTTCTCCATTTCTTCTAGAAGAGGTCGAGAGAGTTCCCTAAGTGTCCGCCCCAAGGCCGGCGCGGCGTATGCATTTAAAGTTGCGCGGGAGGGGTAATAATTGCGGTCCCCGGCATAATAACGAATGCCCGCTTCCACCGCAGTTGGCAGCACACAAAGGCGGACGGAAGAGAGGAAGATCGACCTCGGGGGTCGGCCGGCTGCCCTAGCGCTATGAATGGCATCGGATGTTTAAAAGGCCCTTCTCCCGGCTACACAAGGGTGATGTTGCAGGGCGGGGAGCGCGCGCTGTGTCCGCGTCGCTCTGGCGGGTCCGGGCGTGTATGCGGGGCGGCCGGAAACGCGATATATATCTGATGTACTACGTACTCGCGTCGTTCCTTCTTCTGCTGCTATCTCTTTTCCGGGCGCGGCTGTGTGACGTCGTCGTCGTCCGGTCGAAGGGAGTCTCTCTCGTCTAGCGATCGCCGCGCCGTCTGGATTTCACTCGAGGCGCGCAACGTGCGTACTTACGTCTGTTTTCTGCGGCCGCTTCCTCGGCGGGCAACTTCTGTGCCCTCCCCGCTTTTTGGAGCCGCCAGCGCGATGATGCGATGTAACAGGTCGTCGCAGTGCAAACAGCGGATACTCGGATGATATCTGTCTCACTGCGGGCGCAGATTATTCGCCCGTTCCCGACGACGTCCGCTTTTATGCCGTCGTAATCCCGCCTCGCACTAATACGGTGCAGTGTTGAGGAACCGTGGTTGATAGGAACCGAAAATTGCATACCTGCAGGGTTAGAAGCGTTCGGAGTTGTTGAGCTTGGATATCGCGATCGTCTCAGTATTCCGCGAACGCTTATTAAAGTCACGCAGTCGATCTTACGCAGCTGTCTCGGCGCCTGAGTGAATGACGGCTGCTCCAGCTTCCACGGCGATGCACGGTTTTAACGAGGCGTTGCGACAGTTCCCGTCGACAACTGCTCGCTCGTTTGCCCGCTCTGGTATACGCCTCGCCCCCATGGCGCCCTGAAACGCAACGGGCGCGGAGATGCCTGACTGTGATGCAACTCGACGCGCCAGCCGTCTTGACGGGCGACCGTTGTGTGGTGGTCGATCGGTGGAGTGCACGCAAGTCCTCGAGCAGAACACCGTCCTCTACAGTACTTCCTGCTGTGGCCGCCGAAAGACGTGCACAGATACCTCCGCTCTCGGAGACTGTGTTTAGCGCACGAGAACCGTGCGCAAATTACCAAGCACCACAACGGCGTGACAGCGCAAATACAAACGTTCAACAAAGATGTTCCGAGTTTAAGCACGGCCAAGTTTGGAGCGCTTCAGTTTATAGTTATCTTCGTTTCATGTAGTGCTTTGGTTTTTGTTTGTTTGTTTGTTTTTGGTTTGGTTTGGTTTGGTTTTACTAGGAAGGTCTGCCATTTTGGTTATTAATTTGCTTGATAAATTTATTCCCAGCAAGTCCCCGTCACAGCCTTACAATGTTAAACTTAATTCCGTCTGAAGTTCCAACGTTTAGTTAGGTTACGTTTTAAAATGTTAAGAAAACAGATCAAGCTTTACCGCCACGTAAATATATATATATAAGAAACGCGATATATACACGTATAGTGCAGTGACTTGGCGCGTTTAGCTCCTACCTGTACATTAGCGAGGGGCGCGAATTCGAATCCCAGTGATGCTGCGTAAAAGTTTAACGTTCTATGCCCTACGACAGGGTGAAGTTGACGCGACCTAACAAAGACAATAACAACGACGATCGTCGCTGGAGTAGCAGACAGGATGGGCATAGCAAACCAAATTACGGGTGCTGAATTAAGTGCTGCCGCAGAAAAAGATATAGAAGTAAGACCGTACGAAAAGAAAGTTTGGAAAGAGAGAATTATCTTTCCGGAGCCAGCGGGGACCTGTCTGACGTTCACCACTGCAGAGAAACAATCGAACGAGGAAGTGTCCGTCGCATCCTCTTCACAATACAAGCAAAGGTCGGTGAAAGTGACGAGTGATTGCCAAATGGCTGTCGAGTGGGTAAGCAGGTGATCGCATATAGAAGCGAATAGCCGAAATAAGTGCATGAATGAGTCATTGAGAAAGTGGGCGAGGCAGCCAAGAGTACTCATATACACTCACCCGCAATTGATATTAGTGAACGTCATTCCTTTTGATAAGGCCGCAACACGATTCGTCCAGCTGATACCGCGGTTTGACGCTTAACACAATGGAGCCCAACTCTGACTTCCTGGTTCAAATGCTACACGTGGAAAGCCAGAAAAAAAATAATCATGTGAGCATATTAACTTCAATTAATCCTTTAACGTCCAAAGAATAATTAAGCTAAGCTGTGTCTGGTATCTCCAAATTTTTATTTAAGTGCAGGAAACAACAAGACTTCCATGGTAGCCGTTCTGATACGCTGGACCGAGTTTTCATGTCAAGATACGTCAGCAAATTATGTACTAATTAATTACTTTACTGGCTAGATTTTTTTATTGCGATAGCAATTATATGGACACTCAAAAGCAGATTTTTGCCGTCGGCGTCGCCGTCGCCGTCGCCGTGAGGTTCCGTATGACGTCAATGGAGATGAAATCGTTGCCGCGCGCCGAACGCTGTATGTGCGAGTGAAAGGGCGCGAGGGGGGCGCGCTTTCACGGGGAGTGAACGCACGGCGGAGAACAAACGCGTGTTCTGCGCCGTGCTCGCTTAAGGGCTGCAGAAGTAGGCGTCTCTTTCCTCCTATACAATCACCATATATGTAGAGCAAACGCGCCTTCTTCCGACGCGCGAGAGGCCGTGGGGGAGGGGGGGGGTGAGGGAAGGGAGGCGACGTTTAGCTGCGGCACCAAGTGCCTATTTATATCAGAGGCTCCGGCAACAGTCACCAACGCCGCACACATTTTGAGCGAACGCGGGCAAAACGCCGACGGCGTCGACAACAGTTCTGTGTGTTGCCGGTGCTGCTGCATGTCCAAGTTTATACAGCTGATAAAGCTAATATCATTACTCCGTATAGCTCTCCACAAATTTGCTATCGCAATTGATGCTTCGCCTTTCGGGTGAAACTGCGACAACTTTTTTACTCATATAACATGTCATGTTGTACGTTCTTGCACAAACGTACTAGTACCTCCATGGGCAGAACTAAAGGTGAACAAGTCATTCTCATTTTTCCTTGTTGTGGAACTATGTTTTGGGCATTGCGGGGTTCAAGGTCAGTCTATGCAGAGCTTTTCGTAAAACACATCGACGCGTACCGCCATGTTCCGAGACTGCTGGACTGTGGCAGACACCTGTCGTCTGTACTGAGGGGAAAAAATAATAATAAAAAGAAAACCTTAGCAGAACAGTTATAGGTGTGCGAGAACCCCGCAGAATTTTAAACAGCAGTTGTCTTCGGCCCAGGGTTAAATTAAATTTTGGGGTTTAACGAACTATTATGAGCGAAGCCGCAGTGGAGCGTTACGGATTAATTTTTCATTACATGGATTCATTTTAACGTGAACCCAATAATTTACGATACGCAACCGTTTTCGCATTCCCACCCGAATGCGGCGCGGGAGACGAACCCGCGACCTCGTGCTCGCCAGCAGAATGCCATAGCAACTGAGCCACAGCGGCAGTTTTAAGAACTTGTTTGTAATGACTGAAGGGAGCAGAATTTTTGCTTATGTCGTCAAACTTAAGAAATAAATCACTACAAGCCCAAATAATGAATAAAATAACTAAAAACGAGGTCCTTACAGCTTTGAAGGTGCCGATACGCGAATACAAGTACAGTCAACCACAAAATTTTACGGAACACGATATCTGAGAAAAAGCTGAATATCTGCGCTGCAGCCTCTGCGCTGCAGTCATATGTGAACATTAATTGTGATGTTCGGTTTTACTGACTACTGCTACAGGCTGCTCGGAAGTTGAACGTTTTCTGAGATTCCGTGGTCTGTAAATTTTCGTGGTTGACCGTACATCTTTAAGTCTGCGTATACAATAAGCGGTCACTGTATAGTCATGCCAGCAAACCTCCAACCGCTATTTTCGTTTGATTTTATATTCAAAACTCGCATATATGGGGAAACTTCGAGCCACGCGAGCGTCGCTCGTGAATGGTAAAGCGCGGCCGTCTGGCTTAGCGCAATGCGCGTATATGCGTCGCGCCGTGCGTAGCGAAAAACTCGACATCCGCATATAGCGAAAGGGCCGTGGGACGGGGAAGGGTAGGCGCGCCTCACGCATCTCTCTTGGCTGCCGAGACGAAGGCGCAAAGGTCGAGGAGCTAACTGCTCCACTATATCGCCTTTCGGCTGTTAGTGCGAGGGACAGCTCTTTTTCCCACGCTTGCTCAGCGAGATCTGAGCGCGCTGTATACGAACACAGGCCGCTATGCTTATGGAATCAGTGTTGTCGTGCTTGCTGATCGAGATTCGGAGCCCGCGTTAAAAAGTGCGCCGAATCCCCTTTCGAATATGTGCAATTGGAGGGGAGGTTCGTAGATGTGAACACTTCGCCTGGAAACACGTAAAAACAGTTCCGAGCCAGCGTTCATTGGTATATGCGTCTCTGATAACGAGATAACAGCTGCTAACAAGGTGCTGTTTGTTTCATCCACACAGAAGACTTCGGTGTTTCCTTCTTCTTTAAACTTGCTGTCTGTACGGGACGGCGTATTTCCATTTGCTAGTAGGTACAGCGTTTGACCGCTGGCGCCACGCTGCGCCGCTCGCGCGTACCATGTTTCTAGCCGCCGCCGTTGGAACGGAGGAGGCGTTGACGGAGAAAACGCTGGGCTGGTGGTGACTAGCCTGCTGTTGGGATCGGTGGTATTATAACGCATCACTGGTTTGATGATCCAAATATAATCTCACTATCAGGGAGGGAGCAGTCTACCTGACTGGAGCAGTATTTTTTTATTTGGGGTGTTGCTACGCTGCGCTCCGCAACACCTCAACGACCGCCGCTTCGCGTCGGCGCCCTGTACCACGGCTGCCGCCATGGCACCGGGGTTCAAGCGACCGCGATGGCAAACAGACAGGAAAAAAAAGAAAAGCGCGATATTAAGGAAAAAACTTCTAGCCCGGGCAGGATTCTAACCAGCGTACGCATGATCACAAAGCGAGCGCCGTAGCCACTCAGATGCCACTCAGCCATACAGCCACGCTTCCAAGGTAGAGTGTTCTAGTGCACTCTATTCCAAGGGTTGCATTCATGCGAACCATATGATTGCGTTCGAGCGCCCTCGGCGAAAGAAACCACCTAGAAACGCGGTACGCGCGAGCGGCGCAGCGTGGCGCCAGCGGTCAAACGCTGTACCTATACTAGCAATTGGAGTATTGCGTACGGCGTCACCTGTTTGCCAAGATACGCGCCAAGGGTGATAGAGAATCGAAGGCAGGGAGATTAGCCTGGAATACGCCCCGTTGGCCGCCACAAGCTGGGCGAGGGAGTTGGGGAATACAGGAAGTAGAAAACATAGACAAGAAACGCGCGCCGTGTACGCATGCTCGCACGCACGCAAGCCAATCATAGACGCTCACATATTTCAGTATAGTGTACTTATTTCATGAACCTCTGCAACTCGTTGTTATACCGTTCTGCCTACAAATCTCAAAAGGGTCCCTATAGCTCTTCTGTAAACGGCCTGTTATCTTATACCGACCTATAGCGTGCCGAATTAGGCGTATTATTGACGTGTGAACAGCATGTCCCCAACAGTTTCTTCGCAACAGCGACAGGCGAACGTGTCCTTGTCCGCCATCTGGACAAAGAATCAAAATCTGTCGGTGACAGAGCTGGCAGGATACACCTATGAACTTGGGTTCGCGTCTATGGAATCTACGATTTCGCAGTGCTAACGCTGCTGTGCGACTTCGTATAGAACACACTCCAGTTATTACCAACTGCAGTGTACATATATATATATATATATATATATATATATATATATATATATATATATATATATATTCCAGCTGCAGTGTACAAGTCCGCCATAATAGTATTATACATTCACCTCATTTATAAAACATATAGTGACCGCGATATACATAACCGCACCGCAAACGTCAATATTTTGTTAGCCCATAATTGCGACACTGTATGATTATAACGACTGGCTTCAAAGTTCACTTCGACTAGAACATTTATTACTATTAAGTTCACGCGCATATTTATATATAGAAGCAGATAGCTCCTTAATGAAGAGTAACCCGTCGCGGTTGCTTAGTGGTTATGGTGTTCGGCTGCTAAACACGAGGTCGCGGAATCAAATGCCGGCCACGGAGGCCGCATTTCGATGGAGGCTGAATGCGAAAAAAACCGTGTTCTTAGATTTAGGTGCACGTTAAAGAACCCCATGGTGGTCTAAATTATTCCAGAGTCCCCACTACGGCGTGCCTCATAATCAGATCGTGGTTTGGCACGTAAAACCCCATAATTTAATTTTAATGAAGAATAATTTTGTCGGCATGTATGTAGCCGTGAACTTGATACTCTGCACAAGGCGTTGGCAACAGGGGTGATTGCGGATGCTTCGCTTCGTTTGCCCATGCAAGAAATGGGCCTTGCCTAAAAACGTTATTGAGAATGGTTAAGTTTTTCCAAAACTCAACAATCTTCCACGTACAGCGCACACCAGGGCGTGTAAATAAAGAACGGGACCCGCACACAGCGTTGCTTATTATTTCTTATTATGCTATTCATTCTGGTAAATACAATTATTACCCGCGTAGTCCTGCTTGAAGGCGCGGCGTGTTTACTGAGAAACTGGGTCACGGGAACAGTGTGCAATCGTCAAACAAGAACCACTGTAGCGATATATGACAGCTGTACAGGGCAATACCTTGGAAACAATTAAGGGCGAAGCATATAAATATAAAGCCATGCCGTAGTCGCACGCTGGCATTCAACGGTAGGTTTGTTAGGTTTGGTTGTTTGCTATAGCGTTTTATCGCAGTACGTGGCTCATAATATCTAGCACAGCCCCCGTCAAACATCCGGTTACTAAATCCCGGACGCTTCGTGTTTTGCCTTGCCCCGTTGCGACACGTCATGCCGCTCGCAAATGCTGCACGTTCTAAAGAATTAAATTGTGGAGAAGTGCACGTCATTGAGATGATGGAGAAAGGTTGGAATTGGGTTTGAAATGGGGAGTCCTAAAGTATACAAACTTAATATATCAGCTCATGCACGTGCTTCCTACGTATCCAAGCTTGGTCAGGTGTGCAGATCGGGAGTCAGAACCACTAGCTATAGGCGTACAGCTAATGCCAGTGGCGCGGCGCTTTCAGCTGTCGGAGAAGGCCTTGGTGTGACGCATAAAGAAAACACCGGTGTATATTTATGCTTGCGGGCGTTTCACGTTCGCCGGCAACGTGAGAGTATATAGCCAGCCGTGTGTTTCGATGCGCTTCGGTAACGCACACGCAGTCAGCCAGCTACCGTAGTTCCCCTATTGTACACACTAGCTCGCTTTCTATTCCAAGCACTTCACAACTCCCTTGTCAAGAGAAACTGCAGTGACAAGTGAAGTGCTTGGAATAGAAAGGGAGTCAGATTTGCAGTGTCGCGAAGCGGATTAGGTATACGTATAATGCGCTTCACAACACTGCAGATCTCGCGAGGAAACTGCGAGAGATGGAGGGGGAGAGAGAGGAAGAGAGAAAATATTTATTAGCAGCGGCACCTTATAGCCCACGTTATCCGTTGTATATATAGGAGGCTCCACAGGGCTTCCTGCCGCGGAAATGTAGCGCCTTTTCCCGCTTTTTTTTTTTTTTTTTCCGCAAGCCAGGCAGATAGCAGTGCCAAGGGTTACATTGAACGATCCGAACCATATAGTACGATCTCGCTGCGAAATTGTAGCAAGAATAGAGCAGCGGTAAGCGCAGTATATTTCTTCTTTATGATTTTAAAGGGGGGAGGGGGGAACGCGCGCCTCTATGTACAGAGCATGAAAACAAAATTGTCGGCTGCAGTAATCGAGTAAATGTGGTATACGGTCACTGCGCGGCTTCTCGCAGCCCAGCGCGACGCCGAGTTCCGTGGGCTCGCGCGTACACGTTCCTGCATTGCGAACGGTAGGCGAAATGCAACGCCGCGGGAGGATATGCAGTGACGTTGGCAAGGGAGCCAGCGCTGCCTCGCTAACTATGCTATACACGCGGGTCTGTCCATCACGCGTGCAAAACAAAAGGCAAGTCGCCGCCGCCGAGGTCGAGCGACGTCTTTCAACGTGGCGCCACGTCTCGGACGTGCAGCGCGAAGGCTCTCTCCATCCCCGCAGTCTTTTTATTTCGACTCGGCATAGAGAAGCGTGAGAGACGTGAAATAAGAGACAGCCTGCGCTCGGCGTGTCGTGTGTCCCGCGCCGGCAGCAGAGAATGAGTCCTTCTTCTATTCTTCGGGCTTTGTTTCCTTTGGTTTACTTATCTATACAGTACGTCTCTCCCTCTGTCTTTGTCTCCGATGCCTTTCTCTCTTTGATCACGATGCGTCAGTGCAGACTGCGGCGCTATGTGGACTGCCTCCTAGAGTGAACCGCGGAGGCCTTGCTCCCACGTACTATCGGCGTCAAATGAAACTTGGAACAGCGGAGCGCGTGGCGCAAGCCTAAGTATAAGGTATAGTGCGCACCGTCCAGTCATAACCATTGACGGGCGCGCACATCCGGTTTTGGCGCTGCGCGATCCCCCTCCACTGATATATTTTCGATTATGGTCTGGAAAGGGAGAAAATAATATTGCTCTTTACGGCACGTACTGTCGCGCTGTGCGCCGAAACCGTAAGTGCTGTCGGTGTCAAATGAAACGCGCATGGCGATACACGCCGAAGGGCGCTACGAGGCAGGCGAAGCTAAAATCCCTATATAAGAAAAGTACCGCCATCTACTCTTTCCTCCGCCGCCTCCTCTCCTAAAGCGCTTGTTTTTTTCTGTACTTTTTGCTTGCGAAAGCCAAGTTATTCTATGGCCAAGTCGACGGTGGCGCACCTAGAAAGTCCACGTTGAAGCTTTCAGGCCGGGCGCGCGCCGCCGCCGCCGCCGGTGACTGCGGCTGCGCAGAAGACTTTCAACATGGCTCTGAGGCGGAAAAAAAGAAAATATAAAGTGAAAAGCGCGCGCCATCATCGTCCAATCGGAGATACAGGAGAGAGAGAAGCGGCGTTTATCAAAGGATGTCGGTACTTTTATTATATAGGGACTTTAGGCGAAGCGCTGCAGGTTTGGGAGTGAAACGTTGAATTTCTTTCTCTATGGTGAAACGGTGTTCTGTGGTGAAACGGCGAAACGCGCTCGGCACACACACGCCGGCCACCGCCGCGGCTGCCAGCGATACCGCGCTGCGCAACTTTGCCCATCGAAAGAACGAATGTCGCGTACAAGCGGCAAACCGCATGAGCGAGGATGAACGCATGAACGATGACGGGGCAAACTGCACCACACGCACCGCCATGCGCGTTTCATTTGACGCCGACGTAACTTACGGTTTCGGCGGACAAGTGCGACTGTATGCGCCGTAAGGAGCAATATTAATGCGATAGCAATTTTATGGACACTCCAAGGGAATTTCTGCCGTCGCTGTCGCCGTGAGGTTCCGTACAAAGTCCAACGGCGATAAAACCGTCACCGCGCGCCGTACGCTGTGTGTGCGAGTGCTTCTTGCGAGGGTGAGCCGGCAACCGCAGCGTAATCTCGCGCACGCGAGAGAGGAACGCGGCCGAAAGCGCCCGGTCTTCGTTCGCTCGCGGGGCACGGGGAGGAGGCGACGGAGACGGTGGAAGTGTCAAGGAGGTTATAGGCAGTGTGTGTGTGTGTGTGTGTGTGTGGGGGGGGGGGGGGGGGGGTAGCGTTCTGCTCTTGCGGCTGCTGCCGACGGAGCTGCCGCGCGGGCACCGTATCTTGAAAGCGATCTGCTATGTGGCCGAAGTGTGCGCCCGCGGAGGCCTCATCTTCAAAGCGATCTGCGATGGGTACGAAGTGCCCGCGCCAAGTGCCGGTAGCTTCGTATGCGCTGTGCTTTCGACGTTCGCGTTGAAGCGAGACGAAAGACAGCGCGAAGGTCAATTTGCCCGCTGCTTCTGGCGTGCTTTCTAACTGCAGTGTTTTGACGAGTTTCCTCGGTCATCGAGCGAGATGTGTCCATGTTTACGTGTGCGCGCGTAACACCGTGCTTGTTTATTTAGCTAGTAAGAGAATATTTACAACTTTATACGGCCGATAAAACTACTATCCTTAGTTCGTAAGCTGTCTACCAATTTGCTATCGCAATTGATGCTTCGCCTTTCGGGCGAAACTGTGACTTTTTATTTTCTCCCTTTCCAAATCAGAAGCGAAAATATCTCAGTAGAGGGGGATCGCGCAGCGCCAAAACCGGATGTGCGCGCCTGTCAGTGCCGATGACTGGACGGCGCGCACTATACCTTCACTAATGCTTGCGCCACGCGCTCCGCTGTTCAAGTTTTATTTGACGCCGACAGTACGTTTTCAAGAAGGCAGAAGAAAATGAATACAAAAAAGACACACAGATCTATGCCCAAATTATTTTCCGTATTAGTCGTTCAATGTATCTTCTTTCTATTTCTTTTAAATATGCAGTTGCATAAAGGGTGATTTTACGCATTTGAACTCTTTAAACTTACGAAAAAAGCAAATTCTCATAACCATCGCAGCAATTTTTTTTTTCGGTGACCTGGGCAAACCCGAGACATGAGACCGGAAGTTTAATGCAGAGCCAACACCAGATAACAGGAGGCCTATATAATTAGCGCTCCGACTGTGACGTCATCTATAAGCGAACTGACGCTTTCACTGCAAGCCATGCTTTGGGGGGAAAAAAGCTACTGAATGCGCTTGCATACGTATGCGCCTTTACGTGCTTAACGTCGCGGCACATAACTATATGAGAAGGTGCCGATGAAGCCCGGGCGCACTCCTGCCGCTGAGCGGACTCTCGGAAACAGACAGAACTGGATGTGGAACCTACAGGGATTTGGTTACGTGCAGTAGCAATGGGTGTAAGCCGCACGGTTTACGTAACACATGCGTTCACACGATCGGTGACGCTCGCGTCCTCAGTCGGGCACTCCTGTTTTTCTCGTATTGTGGGCCCCATTTATAGTAGCTCCCTACTCTCGGCAAGCCTCGGTGTCCGGAACCCATAGGACGACTCCGCGGAACCCGCACCGCGCAAACCTTGCAGCCGGATTCCCGCATGCACTCAACGTTCTCCGCCGGATATAACGAATGTCCGCAAAGCGCGAATTCCTTGCGGATTCCCCGTTTTCCGCCATCACGAACCTATTTTCTTCTTTCTCTCTCTCTCTCTCCTCCGATTACCGCTGTCTTCCTTCACAGAAACGATGGCTCCGGCCTTATTTATAGAAATCGAATGTAAACAGCGGTTACTATAGCCAAGTGCACCGCGAATATCGCCCAAACAAAGAATATACACAAATACCCAACGGCGAAGCGTAGCAGAAAAAAAAAGGAAATGCGGAAAACGTCGGCGATACTGACCGTGACTCACGGATGTGGCTCCAAGAAGAAGCGCCTTAGCAGATGCTATATGCTCTGTTTGCCCCGTGAAAGCACGACTCCTTTTGGTACTTTGCACAGATTGCTGCAACGTGGTGGGAAGTGGCGGAGCCTTTGTTCTGGGGCTGGAGCCGGCGAGCACAGTGCGAGACTCCGCTTCCTGATTTCCATAAAAGATTGATTGATTGATTGATTGATTTGACTGACTTATTTATTTATTTATTTATTTATTTATTTATTTATTTATTTATTTATTTATTTGAATGTTCCGAAGCAACACAAGGCTATGCGACACGCCATAGTAGAAAGCTCCGGGTTACCCGCCTGTGGTGGCTCAGTCAGCTAAGGCGTTGCGCTGCTGAGCACGAGATCGCGGAGATCAAATCCCGGCCGCGGCGGCCGCATTTCGATGGAGGCGAAATGCAAAAACGCCCGTGTGATTGCATTGTAGTGCACGTTAAAGAACCCCAGGTGGTCAAAATTAATTCCAGAGCCCTCCACTACCGCGTGCCTTATAATCGGAACTGCTTTTGGCACGTAAAATCCCAGAAAGAAGAGAAAGCTCCGGGTTAATTTTGACCACCTGCGGTTCATTAACGGGTATCTTTTGCATTCCGTCTCCATCGAATTTGTCTCCACAGTCGGACCCGCAACCTCGTGGTCAGCATCCTAACCAGACATGCACAACGTACTGAAGCAAAGTAAGTGAAGATAATAAAAACCAGGTAAACATTTTCATCGTTAGAGTACTAAGTAACGAAGTTGCAATAGTATCGTAGTAGAGTACTAAATACCCCAAAAAAGTATGTCGTTACTTTCGTAATACTTTCAAAAATACGAGACTTTGCGCAAACAAAACAAAGGTCTGCGTCATCGAACCGCTTTATTTTGCGAAACGCAGCAAAGGGCCTAATTACCAAAAGTTTCGTTCGCCTTCGGAAAGAGCTGTGGAACTTGCCTGTTAGATATAGCCTGTCACCTCTTTCTTTTTTCTTTTTTTGAGATGCTGCCGACGTATAGACCAGCTCCGCGGAAGCACTCGACGACACAACAACTGTTTGCTTCAGAAAAAAAGCCGTTCAAAGGCAGGGTTACTAAGATATCGATGTCACGCCTTTATCCCTATACTGTCTTCCTCAGGGTATATGAGCTTTGTTTTTGCGCATCCGCACTTTCACTGTTCTCGACCGGTGAATTGTGGAAAGAAAAATGGCTGTTCTGTGTCGGACCTTGTTGCTTCTTTTTGTGTTGTGCGAAGCAAGTCAGCTGTAGAGCAATGCTTGCCAAACCGTCGCACATGGCCATCATAACGATAAACGGCAGCCTGTCGCTGCAATATGATTTCAGGATAATGGTTTCTCAAGCACATTGACCATGGGGATGCACCTGCAACCTACCAGCTCCCCGTTGAAGTATCCTCAAATTATCTTCAGAAAGAGCTCAACAGTATTCAACGACTTCCTCCCCCAATCGAACTGGCCTTCCCTCCACCACCCGCTCCGCCTCCTTTCCCACTGAAAGGATGCAATGGCCGCCGCAACAGTTGAGGTTGAAACGAGGTACGGCGTCTGCACGTATACGTAGCGCGTCGCTAAGTGATGTTAATGTGTGCCGTCCGAGGTGCGCCAAAACAGCCCCCAGAGACAGGCATCAAATCCGCGCAACTCGCACCCTTTTTTGCATCTTGGCGCCTTCCGCATTTTCAGTGGCGGGACGTTATGCGCGACAAGCGCCGGCAGCCTCGAGGCAACATTTCTAGAAAGCACCTTGGAGCGCTCGCGACAAGCAGGCAGGTCGTCCTCGGCGTTTAAGTAACGCATAAGCAGATCGACTGAGAATCCGGTCGCAGCTGCTCAATGGCACGAGCTGTCGCCGAGTTGCTTACGCTCGCTCTTGCGAATGCCAGAAGGTACTTTGAAGCTTCACCAAGCACAGCGACAATGTTCAATACTGGGTGTCACATGGCCCGATATCGGACAACGCCGGCCCATTAATTTAGACAACGTCGTTGACCCATTATTGTTCCGGCAGTATACTGCTACTTGGGTAGGTAGAATAGCAAGGTTGCAGGTGGTGGAAGGTACACACGCGAAGCGCCCGCTCGGTGAAATTCTCGTGGCGTAAGCGGGCAGCGAAGCATGGATTCCAAGCGCGCGAATCGCTGCCGCAGAGGCGTATAAGTATGCCCTCTGTTCTGCAATTGCATTTGCGCTTCTTGGTCGGTCCGCGCGTCACGCTTTTTCGCGCGTCCTCTGCACGAATCCGCGTGACGTCTTCGTGAGCTGCTTGTATATACGCTGTGCACGCTGTGACGCGCTCTATACACGCTCTCCGTGAGCGTTGCTCGTGGGGCCGCGTACAAAACGCTTCGCGCACGCTTTGCGAGGAAGGGCAAGATGGGCGCGCGGCTGTCTGCCAGGTGCGGGTAGTCGTGTGCAGCGTGACCCGAAACGCTTGTGGCGAGCTGCGCGCGGTTCGCACTGCGTGCCAGGCGCAGTGGCCGCGGCTTCGTATCCTCTTTATTCGACATCTTTTTTTCGTTTTTACCACTGGACGCAGTGCCTTATGGAGGCCGGCGTGCACTGCACTGACTGACTGACCTTGTTCTACGCTACAGCTGACGGTATTTGTAAAGGAATTTAATAGCGCAGAATTAGCAAAATCGCAAGCTAGGGTACGAAGAGGAAAAGTTCAGTATAATCACTTCATTGGATTTTTTTTTAAAGAGTGATAAGGTTCATTTATGCGCAGTTTATGCCTGGCAAGGGAACAAGAATTCAGGATCGCCAGTCAGCCTCTAGAGTCTGCAAAGGAGTACGTTTATCTAGGTCAGTTACTCGCAGGGGACCCTGATCATGAGAAGGAAGTTTACAGAAGAATAAAATTGGGTTGGAGTGCGTATACGGCAGGCATTGTCAAATCCTGACTGGGAGATTACCACTGTCGTTGAAATGAAAAGTGTACAATCATTGCATTCTACCGATGCTAACACATGGGGCAGAAGCTCGGAGGTTAACAAAGAAGCTCGAGAACAAGTTAAGGGCCGCACAAAGAGCAGACTGCAGGATAGCCAATATTCTAATTGACAATAATATAAAAAAATGGAGCTGAGCTGGCCATGTAATGCGTAGGATGCATAACCGGCGGACCATTGGAGTTACAAAGTGAGGATTGAAGTTAGGAAATTTGCTGGCGCAAGTTGGAATCAGCTAGCGCAAGACAGGGGTAATTGGAGATCGCAAGGAGAGGGCTTCGTCCTGCGGTGGGCATATATAGGCTGAGGATGATAATGATGACGTAAAATCGCAAGCTATAGAGCTAACTGTTCTCACTTCATTGGAGTTATTTTCAACTGAATAAGTTCATTTATGCACAGTCCTTTCGAGCAAAAAACAAGAACTTGCTAACCTGGGACGGCCATGTGTGTCTGCTTCATTAAGCATATAGTCCGGCCACTTGAAAGGATCGTGGATAAAGGACCCATTTCAAGGGAAGAATTTCCAATCAATCAATCAATCAATCAATCAATCAATCTTTTCTACAGTGCGTTCATCTCCATAACATGGTTGAACTGAAGTACGGATAGTGCATGGCCGGCATAAGGGCATGTCCTTTGGCTCATGAGGAAACCCGAGTGCTCTGCGCCGCAGATCTTCGTACATAACCAGTTGGGCGAATTGACGAATATTCGTTTGATGAAAACGCGAGCACATACGGGGTGTGTCTACGAAAACTTCAAACAATTTCTTTTTTTTAAGTTGCCTGTGGCAGATAGCACAATTCCTAGTCCTTGAGCTGGTCTGCTCAAAGAGGCGGATATTGCTTGCACGAGAAACTGAACCACATAATCGACTGATTAAGAAACACTAATTAAGTTTTAATTAATTACCTTATGGCACAGATCACAATTTACAAATTGTAGCCGGTGCGACTGCAATTGGCATATCCACTTAAGAAGAATTGTGTGGATGACATCATTTTCGAAATATGCGCCAACTAATTCCAATGGTTATTAGTTGGAAACTTAATTAGTGCTTTTTTTCTTAATTAGCCGATTATGTATTTAAATTTCGCTTGCAAGTAATGTCCGCTTCTTCGAGTAGAGCCAGCTCAAGGACTATACAATTGTGCTATCTGCCACAGGCAACTTAATTTGTTTCGCAGGAACACCCCGTATGAAACGATGACGTGGCTCTAACTTCATGTGCCTGAATAGCTGCAGAGACGTGATTTAATTCTTCAGAACAAACTATGTGTGTGAGTTACGTTTTTTTTTTTTTTTTCGGTATGATCTGACACTGGAATGGAAAAATACGAGGCGAGGCCCGAGACGCAACTCGTGCGATAATATCGAGCGCGCGACTGAAGCGGAAGGTTACGCAGGACAGGATCGCAATCCTGATTGGTTCGTGCCAGCTGTTCGTGGCAGCTACGTCTAACCTAATAACACTGCTTTTTGGGCAAGTTGGTGCGATTTCGACGCACGTTTAAACACTGACGTGCGTCTAGCTTCGCTTGTGCTTGAAGGATTCGGGAAAATTTTGCGACAGAAGACTCGAGATGCGACGTGATTGATTGATTGTGGGGTTTTACGTGCCAAAACCAGTTCTGATTATGAGGCACGCCGTAGTGGAGGGCTCTGGATTAATTTTGACCACCTGGGGTTCTTTAACGTGCACTACAACGCAAGCACACGGGCGTTTTTGCATTTCGCCTCCATCGAAATGCTGCCGCCGCGGCCGGGATTCGATCCCGCGATCTCGTGCTCAGCAGCGCAACGCCTTAGCTGACTAAGCCACCGCGGCGGGTGAGATGCGACGTATAGTTTATATATTGAAGTCATTCTATAATCCTTAGACTGGTTCACGCACACGTGGTGTGTACTTTTTTTATCTCTCATCATGTTTTGCACGCGCTACAGCCGATTGCTACCGCTGATATAATGTATTGTGCTGCTGGACTGTAGAATGGCTAGGAAGCCTTGCCAATCTCTGTTAGCTTTTGTTTCCTATGTCCTTGCTCGCTGTAGTGAAAAATGAACTCATCGATTGATTGATTGATTGATTGATACTTATTATCAGTTCTCCGCCTTTTGATCTCGGTATATATATTTGCACTAGTTTTACATTCGCTCGGCTTCAATTGAACACCGCGGAATCAACGCGCACGTACCTAACTAAGCCTCTCTCTCTGCAGCAGGGGCAGCGGCAGCCCACCGGCTGTGAGGAGGAGCACGACGAGGGCTAGCCGGCATGGCGCAGAGTCGGCCCATCAAGATGGTGGTGGTGGGTGACGGCATGGTGGGCAAGACCTGCCTGCTGGTCGCATTCACTACCGGAGCCTTTCCCGGCACCGACTACGAGCCGACCGTGTGAGCAGCCTCGCAACTCTAAGAACGCGCGCAAGGTGTACACTCACCTTGCGTGTTTTCATCGAGCCCACCTTCTTTTAGGGCATTTCTTCCCCTCCGTACTATTTCCTGCAAAGTAGCATGTATAGGCAAATATACGCGGGCTAACCACTCCGCTTTTCATTAAACAGCTTTCTTCTCCTTCATCGGAATGCCAGAACTCTGAAAATCGAAGAAGCCCGTTGGTAGGCGCTCAAGGCCACGTAGTGCTCAGGGCATGTCGGTAGCCGGTCCTGCCAGCGTGCAGAACGAAAGCGGTGAAGAGCAGACGCTCAGCTGATCCGTCACTGTAATCCGCAACCGCGCCGGACCATTGGCACAATGTCTTCGGGTGACAAATGACAGGTGCACCAGCTCTTCGAAGCTGTCAAACAGTGACAGCTACGATTCCGAGGAATTCAATGTATAGCCATGAATCGCCGTTCGCATTCGAACCGTCACCACGAGAGCCAGCGCGCTGAGCAACGCGCTGCAGCATGATCGAGGGTAGCCCTAACCACTGATTCGATATGTGCTGCTTGCTATTTGGAGTGTTTTACCGCTTCTCAGGGAAGCTTTTCGCGTACTTCCAATAAGAAGCGCTGCTTTGCGCATTTGTATTTTGATTTATAGAGCGCACAATTCCCTCGGAAAAACGCCGCTGAATGTCCAAAGCACTGACCGGTGCAGTGGTTTACATCGGCATGGTACAGCGACCGCTCGTCGTTCCCTTGAAATATAACGCAATCTGCGCATCACTGACATCAAATAATGTCAGAACATAGCAAAGGACGCAACATTTTTGCATGTAAGCCCTGTTTCATCACTCTGTCGCGCTGGTATGAGCGCCGGGCACCTTCGAAAACAGCGAGCGGGAGACCGTATAGTATACATGTTGTTATTCGGCCTATACTTACCATTCTTCGTACTCTTTTCGTGTATACGCAATTCATGTGTTCTATAAAGCAGTCACAGATTAAGAATTTGCGCGTATTATCGTTCATTTAAAAACGTGTAGTTCTTTCGCGGGAACGCCGATGCCAGTATACACTGACACCGTCGGCAAGTGAATGAGTATGAGACGGTCGCTAGCATGCTGTATCAAAGCTAGAGGCCTCCGCTTGTTGCCCATTTCGGATAAGAGGCAAACCGTGAACCTTGGGAGCTAAATAATGAATCAGCATAACAATGCATAAAAAACACCCATGTGCATATTTACATTTAATTTAGGGAAGCGCCCGCGAGGGCGATCAGCGCCTCCTCGACTAAGGAGGCGTTGGTGTGATTGGTGTAGCCTTCGAGGACGGCGACGTATCGATGTTGATAGAGGCGCCGTGTCGTCGCTTATCGCTTTTTGTGTTTACGCTATGCGAAGTGCATGGATAATAGTTTATTTCAAATCCGTATGGCCAAAACTGAACTACAAAAACACTTTCATCCATCCTAATGCTTAATTAGCTTCGGGTCAGTCGCTCGGGTCCACCGGTATAGTGGACTCACGAACTCGGTGACTGATAAGCCTAACATCGACTGAACGCGATCGACATCGCCTCAAACTGTGTGTGCGGCTGGCGAGGGATGAAGTTCGCCGCAGCCAACAATGCAACATCACTTGCAACTCATCACTTGCCCGTTCACACAGAACGTGACTTCTCGCGACAGAAACTACTATCAGGATCACCGGCTGCTCACGCTGTCGTCTGCCATTCATTCCCAGCATGCTCTGCGTGTGCCGCCTTTTACGCCATAACACAATCTGGCCAGTAGCTGAGGAGAAGGCAAGGTAGGTGGTTCGAAGGAATTACCAAAATTAATTTGTAAAGAATCTGCGCAACTATCAAGCCTGAATGTTTGAGGAGATATACGACGGAAGTGTGCAGAGGAATGTACAGTGACTTTCATCTGCATTCGTTGGCATCGAAATATTGCCAGAGTTGCCCTTTAACACACGATCCCGAAATGTTATTCATGCAAATGGCCTTTTAAATTAAAGCGTCAATTGATTTATGGTAGTTCCTCCTATTAAATTCCTCCCTTTTCACATCTCTGAAGTACGGTTGTGTGTTATGTTGATGTTGTCTTAGCCCTATTACATGGACTACACGTCTATATGCAGTATCATCTATCTATCTATCTATCTATCTATCTATCTATCTATCTATCTATCTATCTATCTATCTATCTATCTATCTATCTATCTATCTGCATGTCTGCCTGCCTGTGTGTTTGTCGGGTGATGGCTTTTTATATCGAGACATAGGGTCGTGTTGCCAACCTCGCTTGTGCTTAGGCCGGAAGCAGATAAGTGTCAGGGGGTGTGTGTTGCAACACGCGGTGGTCTCTCGCACTCAACGTGGCACATGACCGGCTCGCAGCTTCGACAACTACGCCGGGAGCTTGGTCGTGGACGGCGTCACTGCCAACCTGACGCTGTGGGACACCGCGGGTCAAGAGGACTACGAGAAGCTGAGGCCGCTTTCCTACCCTGGGGTCAGTGATTGATTGATTGAGCGATCGATTGATTGATTGATTAGATAGACCTTTGTCTTTTGTTATATAGGGGGAATGTAAGTGAAGTTTTAGTTCAAGCCGAACTCCACTTTTCTTATTCAAATACACGTGAAGAAAGAAATTCTCTCACTATAGCTAAGCAACCTTGAAATCATATTAAACCAAGTTTGAACGTAAAAAAACAAGGTTAAGGTGGAGTGACCGTAAGAGCGGAACTTTAATTAAAGGCCGTCGATTTAGGAAAGTCGATGGCCTATATCGTCAACTTAACTCGGTTTTCAATCGAATCGTCAAATTAGTAGGTACGTAATTGTATGCTAATAAAATAAATTGTGAAATTCTGTAAACTGCGCGACTTTTCGAGTGCGATAAACTGATACTAGCGACGTGGTTCTAAAACATAATAAGGTTTCGTGAGTGCATACGCAAATCACCCAAGTGTAGTAACACCTTCCCCACGTAAACTGTAATAGGTTGTCTGGTTAGTTTTGTCCAATTAAAGCGCTATATCGATCAGATTATCTTTAGAAAATTGCGACATCAGTTTTTTTTTGCGTAGTTGTCAAGTTCGTGTTCTGAGTTATTGAAATTTTACTTCGGTAAATTTTTCTGAAAATGTGATAATCTTAATCGAGTTTTCCGCTCCCACTAACGATGCAAAATATTTTTTTTCTTTTGACCCAAACAAATTTCATTTAAGTTACATAAGCGGTTACCGATCGTGGGAGCATTTCCGTATTTCGTATTCGTGTGAGCAAAATCGCAGTTATTACCTCACATTTCCTCCCAAAGGTGGAGTGAACGCGAACACACGCCGTGGGGTTTACATTAGTGAAACTTCAATACAACGATCCCAGATATAACGAATTATTGGATAGAACGAAGTAAATACAAATACTTTAACGTTATGTAAACATGTAGTTTGCAGCTCATGGAACATGCCCACTTCTACTTCACGCACGCCAAGAAAATCTCTTCATTTATCATTTACCGCCAAACCTATATAGCCCCTAATCGATAACACTCGCGTCTGAACCGTTATAACGCCAGACGGGTAATACTGCGAAATGTCAGCAGCGTTTACCGGAACGAATTCGCTGATTACTGCGGCTTAACCTGTACCAAAGCAGTACAGAAGGGCTACGAGAAAAAGGGCCATATATCTGTAGTGGAGGACTCCTGGTCAGTTGTGAACACCCGAGCTTCTTCAACGGGAATCGCAACCTCGCATGAACGAGCACTTTTTCCCCTTCGGCGCCCATATTGGAATGTGACTGCTGTGGCTATAGAAGTAGAACTCGTGACCTCGTGCAGAGCAGCAGAATGACATATAGTCACTGAGAATGCGCGGTCGCGCTATCACGCAAAAAGAAGAACGTGCTATATAAAAATAGTGCACAGCGTTCACATTTTCTTACTTTATTTACGCGAGTTATTTCCGGGCCCTAATTTATTTCACTTTGAGAACGTTGGATGTTTGAAAAAGGTTTGCGTTGTCAGAGGAAATAGTTGCTTTGCGTATAGAGTCACAGCGCGTGTGCGCGCCCGTATATGGAAACTTGTGTCTGGCGAGAGCTCATCCGTCTTCTTCTCTTCCGCCTCACTGCAGTCGGACGTCTTCCTGCTGTGCTTCAGCATCAGCAGCGAAGCCTCGTATAACAACATCTTGACAAAGTGGCAACCCGAGCTCAAGCATCACTGCCCCACGACGCCGTACGTCTTAGTAGGTACGCTGATTGTCGTATCATCATTTTTTTTTTCTACTCCCATCATGTTGAGGAATGTGTATGTAGTGCCGTGAGAGTGGCCCCGCACTTTTCACGCGCGCGGTTGACGACGCAAGCTACGTTGAACGCGTCCATTTGTCATTTATGCCGAGATACGTATACCACATAAAGCGCGTGTTTGTTTTATTGCGATAACAATTATGTGGACTGTACTCCTGGCGAATTTTCGCCGTCATCGTCGGCGTTGGTGTGGTGGTCCGTATTGGTTCTTCGATATGCTATAGATAGATACTATATTGATAGGGAACAGCAGTGGCTGCACTGAAGAGGAGGAATACGACGTGTTCCCGATTGAAATAGGGTCGCTATCTTGGCCACCGTGGGCCTACGAGTAAATATATTGTAAATAGCCTGGCGCATCAGCTACACGTAACGTTATTGGTGGAGGTGAACGTTCTGCGTAACCGCCATGGAGCTTCGCAGCGGTCGCTAGGCCGACAATGCAATTTCGGCTCCTGCTTGCGGCACTTCATCTACGCAAGCCTCTACGCCTGAAGTCACGACCTACGTCACCATTCCCCCCCACCTCGGTATCCTCGGGCTTTCACCGGTGTCGGCAGTCCTGATGTTGACGACTGGCCCCGCTTATACAAACATGTCCGCACCATGCAGTCACATGTGGCATCCGATGCTGTGTTGCTATCGCATTCATTGCTTCGCCCTTAGGGCGAAACTGTGACATTTTTTCTATCTCTACGGCACTCCACGGGCATATTTCCAGACTCACGAGAGGCGGAGATCACGAGCTGGGATCTCTTCAAAGAGAAGCTCCGCTACCTTTTTGGCAGTCCGTTTGTTTGGTCGCGAACTCAATGCAAAGAATGCCCTTGCCACACGCGTACAGACGTCGATCGAATCCAATGTATCGTACATTCTCGACGTCTTGGCCCTTTGTAGCAAGGCCAGAAACACGGAAATTGTTGTGATCAGGCTTTATGGCCTTGACTGATTTATTCGCCAGAATTTGGGCAATTGCAGAGCGCGAAAAGCAATCATAAGACATTTCATTTGTATAAGTATGCCTTTCATCCTAAACCATAGTTGCCCGGGCCCTCTCGCTTCTGCCCAGCAGAAATTGCCTTGTGTGCTGCTTCGAGCCGTGTCGCACGCGCATGAAACACCGTCCGATGCGTTCAGGCGCAATGCTAAACCTTAATTGTTATTGGTGTTAATGCTTCGTCCTTCGGGCGAAAGGGACAATTTTTAATGCGTTTGCATCATGAGTGCCAAAGTGGAAAAAGTGTATGTGTAATGTTGGAAGCCGGTCACGTAGTAGCTAGAGGTATATATATATATATATATATATATATATATATATATATATATATATATATATATATATATTGACACGTATACATGTTTATCTTTCACCGGTGGCCGCTTTCCACCGGCTAACAAATGTTAAACGTTATCGCTCGGCGCAGGACGCGCCTGTGTCGGAGGTTTCTAGAACGTTATCGATGCTTCTTTCCGTTGCCTGTTTTCACAGACGCTTATGTTATCTGATTGTGTGACCGACGCGAATTGTCTAGAACTTTCTGGAAGACACGCGGGCATCAGGGATTAATCTAGAACCTTCGATGACTCAGGTATAAAAGCCGACGCGTTTCGCCGCTGATCAGATTTTCGACGATCGCCGACTGTGTTCGCCGCTATCGTTGTGCTTTGAGTGTACCTTGCTTTTGTGGGCACAGGTTCGCCCAATAAACAACCAGTTTTGTCGTACACAGTTTTACGACTGTTTTCTTCAGCGTCACTACTACGTGACATCTGGTGGAGGTGCTAGTGCGTTCATGCAGCGAACGCCCCCGCAAAGCCGCGACCCAAGCCCGAAACCGGACGACGAGACCAACGTCGCCAAGGACCAGCGAGCTAGCCGTAGGCAGCAAGGACTTTTGCCAGAATACGGACTTCTTCCCGAGAAGACCACAGCGATCAAGGCCAAGTCAACGACCACAATGGCAGCGCCAGCGTCCCCCATCCTGCTGCAGCAACCTCGGGAGCCACCTACCTTCCGTGGATCATCAGCTGAAGACCCTGAAACATGGCTGGAGACGTACGAGAGGACCGCGACATTCAACAAATGGAGCGACGATGACAAGCTGCGCCATGTCTATTTTTCGTTGGATGACGCTGCTCGGACATGGTTTGAGAACAGAGAGACCAACCACCCTGGTGACTTGGGACCTATTTCGCGAGAACTTCGTGAGGACCTTCACGAGTGTCGTACGAAAAGAAAGGGCTGAAGTTCTCCTGGAAACCAGAGTTCAATTGCCGAACGAGAGCATCGCGATCTTCACGGAGGAGATGACTCGCCTCTTCCGCCACGCCGACCCCGACATGTCTGAAGAAAAGAAAGTTAGGTTCTTGATGCGGGGCGTCAAGGAGCATCTATTCACCGGATTGATGCGCAACCCGCCCCAAACTGTGGCAGAATTTGTTTCGGAGGCGACAACGATCGAGAAGACGCTTGAAATGCGAGCCAGGCAATACAACTGCCGTGCGCTGACAAACTACGCCGAAGCTCAAGCTCTAGGCGCCAACGACCTGCACGAGGCGATCAGAGCGGTTGTACGGGAAGAGCTACAGAAATTATTCCCAAGATCGCAGCCTCAGGTGGATTCAATCGCTGACATAGTTAAAGAAGAGGTTCAGCGATCACTGGAAGTGCCAGAAGTTCCAGCATCGCCTCAACCACAGCCGCAAGCGATGACCTACGCCGCCGTCGCCCGTCGTGAAGGCCCCCCTCCGCGCTCGCGCCAGGGCCCCGTAACGCCGCAGTTCCGTCGTCCACCGCCGCCGCCGCCAGCACGCCCGCCCGTCGCCCAGCGCAGCTACCAGCGGAAGACGGACATTTGGCGCGCCCCCGACCACCGCCCGCTCTGCTATCACTGCGGGGAAGCCGGCCATGTCTACCGCCGATGCCCATACCGCGAGATGGGCCTACGAGGGTTCGCCGTCAACGCGCCACGTCCACAGCTTGGCGAGCGACCACGTGACATCGCCGACTACCTTGCCGGAGCCCAGTGGCAACCACGACGACCCTCACGCTCGCCGTCACCAGGCCGCTACACCTCGCCGCATCGCCGCCTGTATGCCGGCCCAACCCGGGGCCGATCTCCCAGCCCATACCCGGGAAACTAAAAGCAGCAACCGATGGAGGTGCGGTTGCTGTACGACGCAATGCCGAAGATCCTCCGCCGACGACGACGACGATTCGCGAATCATCACGGCGAGATATCAGCACGCCGCCTAGCAACAGCCTTGACAACACATCACCGCCGAACGAAGACCTTCCGACGCGACGTAGCAGCAGCAGAGCAAGCCGATGCAGCCGTGATCCGACGCCACGAATTAACCGCAACGCCAGACGCCGGTCTACCGATCTAGACGTGCTCATCGATGGTCATAACGTCACCGCTCTCGTCGACACTGGCGCCGACTATTCAGTTTTCAGTGGCACGTTCGCCGCCAAGCTAAAGAAGGTGAAGACTGCCTGGCAAGGACCCGATATACGGACAGCGGGAGGTCACCTAATAACGCCGGCTGGAATCTGCACAGCGCGAGTCACGGTAAACAAACGCACTTACCCGGCGAGCTTCGTAATCATGCAGCACTGCTCCAGGGACGTCATCCTAGGTATGGACTTTCTAAACCAACATGGTGCAGTCATCGATTTAAGGTCCAAGTCAATAACGCTTTCAACGCACAACGCGATACCACCGGATACAGACATCAGTTGCCATGCCTTGAATGTGCTAGAAGAACAAGTCACCGTTCCGCCTCGCTCCAGTGTAATGATTTTCGTCGGTGCCGAAGTGCCTGCAGATATGGAGGGCGTCATCGAGGGCGATCATCACTTACTGCTCGACCGTGAAATTTGCGTCGCTAGAGGCATAGCTGAGCTACGTGCAGGGAAAGCAAGAGTGATGCTCACGAACTTCAGCCCCGAATATAAGCACATTAACAAAGGCACCACGGTCGCCTACATCGACGAAATAGTACAAGCCAGCAGTGCTTTCGCCTTCACGGATTCCAGTGCACCTGCAACGACGACTATAATACCTGAGCCAACTTTCGACGTCAATCAGAACCTTCCCAGGCATAAGAAAGAACAACTAAAAGCTCTGCTCCTGCAATACAAGGACTGCTTCTCGTCGTCGTCAAAAGTTCGACAAACCCCTGTCGCCAAGCACCGCATCATCACCGACGAAAATGTCCGCCCACTCCGTCAGAGCCCGTACCGTGTTTCGGCACGCGAACGTGAAGCCATAAGGCAACAAGTCGACGAAATGCTACGCGACGACATCATCCAGCCGTCCAAGAGTCCGTGGGCGTCCCCCGTGGTGTTAGTGAAGAAGAAGGATGGAACCCTACGTTTCTGCGTCGATTATCGTCGGCTCAACAAGATCACGAAGAAGGACGTATACCCCCTCCCACGGATTGACGACGCCTTGGATCGACTCTACAACGCAAAGTATTTTTCGTCGATGGACCTCAAAACCGGCTACTGGCAAATCGAAGTCGACGAGAGGGACCGGGAGAAGACTGCCTTTATAACACCAGACGGACTGTTCGAGTTCAAGGTCATGCCGTTTGGTCTTTGCTCGGCACCTGCGACTTTCCAACGCGTCATGGATACAGTACTGGCAGGCTTGAAGTGGCAGACTTGCCTCGTCTATTTGGACGACGTCGTTGTGTTTGCCTCAAGCTTCGAAGAACACCTGCGGCGCCTTGAAACAGTTCTTCAAGCAATCAAAACCTCCGGACTCACGTTAAAGCCCGAAAAGTGCCGCTTCGCATATGAGGAGCTCTTGTTTTTGGGCCACGTCATCAACAAGTCTGGAGTGCGCCCCGACCCTCAGAAAACTGCGGCCATCTCCAACTTTCCTCCGCCCGCTGACAAGAAGGCAGTGCGTAGATTTCTTGGACTGTGCGCCTATTACAGGCGCTTCGTCAAGAATTTCTCACGGATCGCTGAGCCACTGACGTATCTCACGAAGGCCAACGTCGAGTTCAAGTGGGAGACGCCGCAAGTCGAAGCATTCGAAGAACTGAAGCGACGCCTGCAATCGCCGCCAATACTTGCGCATTTCGACGAAAACGCCGATACCGAAGTCCACACCGACGCAAGCAGCGTAGGACTCGGCGCCGTGCTTGTGCAGAGGACTGACGGACTAGAAAGGGTTGTCAGTTACGCTAGCCGGTCGCTATCGAAGGCGGAAGCAAATTATTCCACAACAGAAAAGGAGTGCCTCGCCATCATCTGGGCTACATCAAAGTTTCGCCCCTACCTCTATGGCAGGCCCTTTAAAGTTGTGAGCGACCACCACGCCTTGTGTTGGCTAGCTAACTTGAAGGATCCTTCAGGTCGCCTCGCACGCTGGAGCCTGAGACTTCATGCATTCGACATCACCGTCGTTTACAAGTCCGGGCGAAAGCACTCTGACGCCGATTGTTTGTCTCGCGCCCCCGTCGAACCACCGCCACAAGACGACCAGGATGACGACACTTTCTTGGGACCCATCAGTGCCGACGAATTCGCCGAACAACAACGAGCCGACCTGGAACTAAGGAGCCTTGTAGACTACCTGGAAGGCAAGACCGTCATTGTGCCGAAGGTGTTCAGGCGAGGATTGGCGTCGTTTTTCTTGCAAAACGACATTCTCCTAAAGAAGAACTTCTCGCCTCTCCGAGCCAACTACCTCCTCGTGGTACCCTCAGCATTGCGTCCAGAGGTTCTGCAAGCTCTCCATGACGACCCAACGGCTGGACATCTCGGTTTTTCGCGCACTCTCGCGAGGATACAAGAAAAATACTACTGGCCTCGCCTCTCTGCCGACGTCGCCCATTACGTAAGGACATGCCGAGACTGTCAGCGACGCAAAACACCGCCGACAAGGCCAGCCGGACTTCTACAGCCAATCGAGCCACCTCGCCGACCGTTCCAGCAGATCGGGATGGACTTACTGGGGCCTTTTCCGACGTCGACGTCCGGGAATAAATGGATCGTCGTCGCTACGGACTACCTCACCCGCTACGCCGAAACAAAAGCCTTGCCCAAAGGCAGTGCCGCCGAGGTAGCCCGATTCTTCGTTGAGAACATCCTCCTGCGTCACGGTGCCCCAGAAGTCCTCATCACCGACAGAGGCACGGCCTTTACGGCAGAACTAACTCAAGCCATCCTGCGGTACAGCCAGACAAGCCATCGCCGCACCACCGCCTACCACCCGCAGACGAATGGCCTCACCGAGCGCCTAAATAAGACCATCGCCGACATGCTGGCAATGTACGTCGACGTCGAACACAAGACGTGGGATGCCATCCTTCCGTACGTGACCTTCGCATACAACACGGCCGTGCAAGAAACGACGCACATGGCGCCGTTCAACCTGGTCTACGGAAGGAACGCGGCAACGACGCTTGACGCCATGCTACCAGACGTCGCTGACGAAGAAAATGTCGACGTTGCCACTTATTTGCAGCGTGCCGAAGAAGGTCGACAGCTCGCCCGCCTGCGCATCAAGAACCAGCAGAGGACCGACAGCCGACACTACAATCTTCGACGACGCTACGTTGAGTACCAGCCCGGCGACCGTGTTTGGGTCTGGACTCCGATTCGCCGACGAGGACTTAGCGAGAAACTGTTGCGTCGCTATTTCGGACCATATAAGATAATCCGACGTATTGGCGCACTGGACTATGAGGTCGTGCCAGACGGCATTTCGCAATCACAGCGGCGCCGGGCACGACCTGAAGTCATCCATGTGGTGCGTCTTAAACCTTTCTACGCCCGCTGACGACGTTAGGTACTTTGTTACTTTGTTATTGTTTTTTTGTTGTTTATAACGCATTGTTTTGTTTTCGCTTTCGTGCTTGTAGCATCGGGACGATGCTTTTTAAGGGGAGGGTATTGACACGTATACATGTTTATCTTTCACCGGTGGCCGCTTTCCACCGGCTAACAAATGTTAAACGTTATCGCTCGGCGCAGGACGCGCCTGTGTCGGAGGTTTCTAGAACGTTATCGATGCTTCTTTCCGTTGCCTGTTTTCACAGACGCTTATGTTATCTGATTGTGTGACCGACGCGAATTGTCTAGAACTTTCTGGAAGACACGCGGGCATCAGGGATTAATCTAGAACCTTCGATGACTCAGGTATAAAAGCCGACGCGTTTCGCCGCTGATCAGATTTTCGACGATCGCCGACTGTGTTCGCCGCTATCGTTGTGCTTTGAGTGTACCTTGCTTTTGTGGGCACAGGTTCGCCCAATAAACAACCAGTTTTGTCGTACACAGTTTTACGACTGTTTTCTTCAGCGTCACTACTACGTGACAATATATATATATATATATATATATATATATATATATATATATATATATATATATATATATATATATATATATATATACACGTATTGTAATAGGCTGATGAATAAATTGCAAATTAGTCCAGAAGAAGACTATATATGCGTACGCTCTTGGAAACTAATCTTGTGAGTCGCTGCAGTCTTTTTAAATAAGTCGTGTTTCTCTTTTCTCCGTAACATTTTTGGTGGAGATTGCGGGATCTTCAAGACGCAAGGCGGATTTACTATTTGGCTGCATCGGCAATGCCAGATCAAGGTGAGAATGATTCGGGAAAGTCGCCACCTGCGCCCACCGTCATCCTGGCGCAACCGCGCGCCCCAGGAACCTTTCCCGGCACCGACAACACCGATATCGAAGGTTGACTTCAACTGTACGAACGGGTGAGCGCAAGCAACCACTGGGACCAGGCCTTCATGCTATAGCTAACCTGATATTTTACCTCGCGGGAACGACAGGTGTCTCGTTTGAGACACACGAGGAGGAAATCATCAGCTGGCATGTGTGTAAACAAAAGCCAAAGAATTCGTTTGGCAAGCCTTTTGGACGTCAGCGCGCCGCCCAAAAATACTTCGCTTCGCTTGACCAACACGTGCACTGAGTCCTACACCTGTAGTACATCCAGGACGTGCTCGCTCTGTGATGCAAGGTGGATTCGAAGATGTCCGAAGATGATGAAGTCTCGCATGATTAAGCGCACAGCAGATGATGCCTTTCACCTCCTTATTTTTCCGAATTTGTCCACTGTGCAAGCCATCATTACCGAATGCCGGCGCTTTGAGGAAGCCAAGAGCCGGCGCATTGCCCACCCATTTCCCCGCCTTCCCAACACGGCTGCTAGATCCACCTGCGAAGAACTCCGCAGTCCGCCCGCGCCTAATCGTTCTGATGACCTCGTACATACCATCGGCCGTGAAAGAGAAGCCGCAACTCCAATCACGACCCCAGCCCTATAGGATCCGACAATTGTCATGCGACCGTCACACTGATCCAGACCGTCGTTCGCGCTAGGAAGTGGCCAACATTGGCTTGACCAAACTCTGCTCCATTAATCGGCCTGAAAACACTTCACCCAACGTTGTCACACGTAACCGATGCTCATACGCGGTATCGCAAACCGGCCGAATGGTGCGCTCTATAGGCGACAGTCCTATATGGTTCACTTGTGGCCGTGTCTGCCGTACGCGTATTTCGCGTCGCTGCCGCTGTTCGTGGAATTCGACCCCTTTGCTCTACCTTCCATCCCACCTTCCGCCTCATGGTACTTCTCGCTCCCCAGCTCCTGGTGACACGTCTCTGCCCACCCGATTGAGCAGCTCTCCTTTGCCACATCGCTGCTTCTGCCGCTCGCCTCCATCTCGTCGATCATCATCCCCTAGCTCCTTTCGGCGCACGCTTCCGGAAAACGGTGCAGCACCTGGAGGTGATGCTCATATGTTGGCCCGACGCCAAAATCCTCTCCTGACCCTGCCCACACATCGGAACCTCATCAAAGCGAACGTGGATGGTGCACCTAGTTACGGCTTTGATTGACGATGATGCGCACGTATCTATGAAGAATTCTAAGCTTCGCACTCGTCTACAAGAAATTATACATTCCTGCCCCGTCGCCTGTGGTCCGATTCGCCAACGGTGGAGCACCGGCCGTTATTGGAATGCGTCCGGCTCGTGTGCGCCGGATATCATACTTCAGTTTTATTCCATGTCCTAGAACACTGCCCTCCCGATCTAATCCTGGGACTTTACTTTCTCTGCACATTCCGCCTGGAGAGACTGTTCTGCTGGTGTTGTACGACTCGCACTACCTGTTGCTATTGATTTTCACTAGAGTGTTCCAATCCGGCTATGTTCCGAAGACCATGTTCGCCTCCCTTCGAGCCCCGGCGGCCGCGGTCGCCCGCGCGGGTCGCTGTATCTTGAAAGTCATCTGCGTCGGGGACACAGTCCGCCGTGCGCTGTTTTTTCGAAGCCGCCAGGAGTAGAACGCGCCCTATTTTCCCTACCCTCATCCCGGAGAGTCACGCGCGACGGAAGACGGTTCGCTTCCTCCCCGCTTTCCTCCCTCGCGTGCGCGAGATTGAGCCGCGATCGCCGGCTCACCCTCGTACGCTTTCACTCGCACATACAACATGTGGCGTGCGGTGACAATTTTGTCGCCGTTGGACTTTATACGGAACCTCATGGCGACGGCAGAAATGTGTCTGCAGTGCCCATATAATTGCTGTCGCAATAAAATTATCTCGGCCACGCCGCCGCTGTCGTGCTGTCCCGCTTGACCGTGCATGCGCGCGGCTCGCACGCGGAAGTTTATAAAGGGCCTTCTGAGCCGCATAGCGCATTTGGCTGCAACTGCGAAGGGCGATCGACGCACCGTCAACGTAACGCTCAATGGCCTCGACGGCGGAACCAGGGGCCGTATTCTGTAACGCTTCGGTTTTCGAAGGATTCGGTTTGGCGGTGGCGTCACATTGGGGCGGTCCGTTGACGTAATGAAAACAAGTGAAAGGACAGAGACCAATCGGCGCGAAGGTTTCTTTTTGTGGCAGTGAACGTCACAAACCGAGTAAAAATATAGCAATTTACGAGCGCTTCTTGGTAAATAAAAATAATTTGTTCATGGTATTGATGAGGTTTACGTTTTTCATCATGAAACGCGTGTGAGTTGTACTGTCGGTGAGTGACTTAATGAATTTTGTTTACTTCGGTTGACCCATTTATGCCGCTAGGTGGGACGTCGTACGCCAACTTCGCGTTGCGGCCAAAATACACACTCAAGTTCCTCGCACAGTCGGAGCGCTGTCTCTTTTGAGAATCTGAATTGTCGCCTGAATCCCTCGTCTGTCATCTCAAAGGCGTCTTGTCGACGTCGAGGTTGTCGCTGTCTATCACGGAGGCTCGCTAAAAGCACGATAACAGGCGCCACAGGCACCGCACACGCCGTCATTTTGCTCCGAGTGCCGCGATCTCGCCCGTGCACACGGCACGCACAGGCTCTGCACACGGCACACTGCGCTTCGAATCAGACCGAAGCAGCGCGCGCGGCTTCGCTTCGTAGCAGACGACAAATTCGGTTTCCGCGTGATTGACATGTGCGTGACGTCATCAAAAAATGCGTTCGCGCCCTGAGGAGATGGCGTCACCCAGGCGGCGACCAATCGCTGCACGCAAACCGAATCCTTCGAAAACCGAAGCGTTACAGAATACGGCCCCAGGACAACGTTCTACCAGGGTTCTGCCTTCTGCTACTGACATGAGCGTTGTGCACTGGGATACTAAGCACATTAGCGTTCCTTCTGAGCGGTTCTGTTTATCCACTGGTCTGAGCACAACAGACAGTAAACATCGCGGTAACGTTCTCTATAATTTCCCTTGTTACTGAACGCCGACGGTTTCGCGTCGGTCTCATCGCTTGAATCATTGAGATGCGACGCCTGCAACGCCACTGGCGGCGCTCCTAATCACGCCAGCATTGTGAGACGCCTGGTAGCTGCCAAGGCGCTGTTCCTTCTGCCAAACAATATAGTTAGTTGCCCACGTGCTGCGTCGCACCAACATGTCGCAACCGCGCGTACGGCTAGAACACAATGAGATGTTTGAGCGCAACCAAACCTTCCCATCGATGTGAATAATGCTTCGCCCTTTGGGCGAAACTCCCGATTTTTTGATCGCCTATGTATAAAACTTTGAAGGACGCTTAAGTTTCGCCTTTAAGAGTGGAACGCGATAGCATTCAAAGATTCCTGAATGCTTGTCAGGCTTCCCGGCAACTGCAGCTTTCTTTTTAAAGCGAAACTTTATATGTTTAGGCGAAATCGTATATGGCTAGGCGAAATCGCCTGCGTACAGAAAGCCATCATCAGCAGCATTAGCTCGAGCGTCGTCGTCTTCCGCAGCTGGCTCGTTGGCGCCCCTCGGGTATGGTCCCTAGAATATTGGCTAGTCTGCCGTCCGCCAACGGGAGCCAAGACTGTTTCCGAATGACGATGGCGATGGCGCTGCGAGCAGTCCTCATGCTAGGGTGCCTCGATGCGCTCGCTCGCCTCCGCTCCGCTCCGTGCGCGCATCGAGGCACTCTATCCTCGTGCTAGGGCGCGGCGCTCGGCCGCCCGGCTGCGTGCTGGCGAAGCGCGCTCGTGTTCGGCGTTGTTTAGCCATTCCTTTCCTTTTATGATTTTCTGTCGCCAGGTGCTTGTGCCGCATTAGAACAATATTTGTTACTGGTGTTATGAGATGTTTTAGCTGCGTAACGTGGCATTCATTCGCGATGACTTTTTTTCCGAGCCGCATCACAAGCATGCCTGGGGAGTGGGGATACGACTCTTCTACCTTGCTCGCCGACTGCCTCAAAGCCAAATGAAAATAAAACGATGACAGCTTTGTTCGGAGAAACATTTTTTAGTTAGCACAAGCAATAATGAAATACTGCAAAGCGGTTTCCTCAGAACACAAAGCGACTGCGCAGCCTTGAATAGGTTGAGCCCTGAATTTATTTATTCATGCAATACTACCAGCTGCCCTTTGGCAGTTACGGCCGGAGTTCTTGAAAGGTTGGAAAAAAAGGGGCATGGAGGTGCAGGTGTGTCGTTTGGCATAGTAAAGGGCTAAAAAAAATCAAACGCAAGCACATTCAAAACCTATACAAGACAAACAGAAATCGCTTCCAGTTAAGGGTGAGCAAAACAGCAAAACAAATTATAAAGATAAGAATGAAGAACCTTTATAAAACAGTGTAAACAAATTACAGCACACAACAACCAATTAATTGGCAAGATGTTCGTGAATAAGAAGACAAAATATAGAAAAGGACAATTACAAAGCCGCTGAGCTTGCGTCTCAGATGTGATGCAATTCGTGAAAGGCAGTTATTTGCATCTTCTCATTTTCAAATGTTTAAGCTTATCTTTCTTTGCTGTCCTCTCATTATTGAGAGACTTCATGAAAAACCGGAGACGCAGAAGAGTGTAAAACTTCACTATCTCACAAGTGATTTACTTTCCATGTTCAGGACAGGCTAGTGCAGGAAAATGTATCTGAGCAAGAAATTCAGTAAAGTCGAGAATGATTCTCTCATGCAGTCTATTTAAACTGAAAACTGTAGTGAAACTGTCTTCAAGTATAGCAATATTTTAAAGAGGGCCTGAGGATTACAGCAAGCCTCCATTGTCAAACTGCGATGTGAAAGCTGAAGCTTCGCGGTTAGCTATAGCTGTTTGCTTTTCAACTGTCAGCAACAGCGTACATTCCTTACATAAGGTTTTCTTTAAAAATCTTCCTTGCCGTGTACGCTGCTACATAATATACGAGCTTGTCATGGCTTCTTGCAGTCACAAGAGCAATGCGGTCTGACAAAATGCTTCTGCGCAAAGCGCAGTATTCCAGTGCACTTTCGGCACCGCCAAACTTTCCTGCGTCAATCAATTCGTCCAGTATTGTAATCTGATTTTCTGGTTCCACCTTGGGAACAGAAACCAGTGCATTGATAAGTTCTGAAGCATAGTTTCCTGATTTAGATGGTTTTGCAAGGTTATAGAATGCAAGTGAATTGATTATAAGTAAAAACTGTGCAGCAGTAGGGTGATCGTTAGTTCCAGAAGATTGCCTGACAATGCCAAACAAATTTTCAAGTTTGTCCTGGCTCAAACATGCAGTAAGTATGTACTTGAAGTCAATGCTACTGAGGTGCGAAAGCAAGTTCAGCGTGCTTTCGATTGTCACTCAAAGGCCAAGCAGACCACCTAAGCACACGCTCAACGTATAAAGGCACCTTCCCACTGGCGATCGTGACCAGACGCGTGACTGATCCCGTCGCAAAACGAAGTTCGTAGCCACCCTAACGAAATTGTTTGACGGTCGCTTAGGTCGAGAATCGAGGACTTTCGGCCAACCGCACTAGCCATACACTGTCATGCACTGCTCGCTCGAGCGAAGAGCGTAGCATTAGGATATGGAGCCTACATGCAACGCCGTTTTACATTAGGACTGCTCGCAGCGCCCTCTGTGCTTTCATTCAGGAAGCGTCCTCCTACGCTCGTGCTCCGCACGCGCTCGTGCCACTGCTTCCGCGTTCGTCGTCGTCGTCTTCTTCCACAGCTGGCTGCGTTGCCGCTCATCACTCCAGCTAGAATTTTACTTCTCTCGTCGTAATGGGGACGCTGCGTTTACGGGGGTATGAGCCATTCATTGTCTTACGTAACGGACAGATGTAATTTTGAAACAATTTAATTTCGCAGAATTGCAAGCGGCAAGGGCAGGCGAATGCTGCTAACCACACCGCCGAGCAAACTCGAGGCATCGAATGCAAGCGACAACGGCGGACTGCGGGCATACCGTCAGTGACGTCGTTCTCTCCGTCGCAGCCGAACGTGTGTGTAACCTCATAAATGAGAAATACTTTAATGAACCCTCGGGATTAACCCAGTGGTAAACACCGGGGCCGCACGTTTCAGCTGCGCTGGTTAACCATCTTCACAAAGTTGAAGGGCCGACGCATTTTTCCCCATTCGCCTCTGCGCGCCGCTGCCGTTACTCTGCCGAGGCGAGCGCCATCTGGATTTTTTGCAAGTAACCTACCCGGGCGCGCCGCTGTTGGTATGGTAGAAATGATGGAAATGGGGTTTGGTGTTTGAGTTTCCTTGTAACAGAATTATATTTTCTCATACAATCAAATTACAGTCTGACGCTGTCATGTCTGTAGGTTGTGGTTAAGTCGTACTTTACGATTTTTCTGACGGATTTTACTTTGAGAAATTCAATTTTGTTCACTAACGCCTCTGCCCCACGCGGGGGGCCTGCGTGGTCGGGGTGGTTCGGGATGATTTTCTCAGCCACGGACGCCGGCGATCACGCCGACGCCGACACCGGATTTTCCGTGTCACGGTGCCCTTAACGCTGTTCCTCCTCTTCGTGTGTGTTTCTGTAAGAGGTGCAAATTACCCTCAGATTAAATCGGAGTGTCTACTTCTACTTCAACTTCTACTTTGGACACCTCTCGCGCGGCAGACGTTCTACGGTACTGGAGGCCGGTTAGCCGTCGGTATGTTTGCCGCTAGCGTGGACGTGCCTTTACTGGTATTGGGCAGTGTTTTGAAAAACGCGTTGGCAATGACGTATTCACGAGACATTTGGAGGAGCACTCGGCGAGGAGGAGAGACCAGGTGACGAACGGAGCGTAGCGAAGGAAAGAGCGAAACGAGCGAAGGCCGTGTTTCGATAATCAAATGCGTGTAACTCCGATATTACGGCACCATTTCGAAAAATTCTCGCGGCAACGTGTTCGTTGCAGACTTTTCACAACTGCATCACCACAACTAAATTTCGACCTCTGGGTGGTTTAGGCGCCCTTTAAAGCCCTCGTGCAATACAGTGACATAGCTTCAGTGGGCACTTATAACTAAAGTGCCAGTATAGGGTGTGTTGCACATTGGTGTATCCTTTAGTAACAGTGGACCGCAGGGTTCTGTTGCTTTTTAATGCCCCAATAAGCGGATAGCTATGCTTTACATCAATGCTTCGTCTCAAACCTGCAGCTACCAAGGCTGACCTGCGCCAGGAGGAGACGGCAGAGGACCTCGTGAGCAGAGCAGCGGGCAAGAAGCTGGCCTCCAAGATCAAAGCTTACAGCTACATCGAGTGCTCAGCCAAGACGGGAGAGCGTGTCAAAGAGGTCCGAGCTATGTTTGTAGTACTTACTTGCAATAGCAAGTTATCGTTAGTGTGTGCGCTGATTCGTGAGGCCTCTTGTCTGAAGCCTCTTGTGTGTCATGTGTGCCTCCGAGATGTCTAATCGCGCAGAATTTGACTTGCGAATTGCGATATGTACTATACTTAGCATTTGCATTGGATCATGTCATCTTGTCTTAAGCGTTTTGTATCACATGTCTAACCATGCTAGAAAGAAGCTTGGGTGGGTATGGCTGTTGCACTCCTTTTTTGCCCCCTTCCTTGGGAAGGAGGCAAAAAGAGGTCAAAGGTGTGCCCCAATATCTTGGAGACAAGGAACGTCATTCGCCCAGCGTATGCTAGATAACGTCACTATACTGCGCCGCAGCAAGAACGCGCTTCAAAAAGCGCGTAGTACGTATATGTGCCTTGCTACCGCGTGTTAGTGAACATGCACCGGTAAAGCTGAAGCAATGATTCATGAGCTTAAGCTGTGATTCATGAGCAAGAGCGCGTACACGTCAGCGCATTGTCATCACGAGAGACCTGGACTTGACGCGCGACTTCTGTTAGGCACTATCCAATTATGTGAGCTATAAATGAGGCGGTACACTTTTAGGCGTGCCGTTTTCGCTGATCACTAGTGTAGGCACTTTTGTGTGGTAGCTTTCTACTGTGACAGCTGCTCAAGAACACACAGCCCAGTCAGTGTGCGGTGAAAGCAAACTGGGAGGGACACAATGCACATTCGCCGCAACACCTCCAATTGCTTACCCCGAAGCAAGACTTGCCCCGACATTTGAAAATGTCGAAGTGCACAGGCTCCGCATGACTGGGTATAATTGCGGTCGAGATCAAAAAGCAAATATTCGTAAGCTTGGAGTTCCGCAAAGCTCGGATCTTTAACTCAAACGAGTGATGCAGCATATGTTGTCGTATGGGAGGTATAGTTTCATTTTCCTTCGCATCCCTAGCGGCCGCTGTCAGCGAGGTTGGGGTGACACAGGAAAATACTGGAGCACCCTCTGGCTGATGTTGACTCTCAATCCCTTTATCGTGGAAACAAAGTGACGAGGTCTGATGCGGCAAACAAGCTCTTTCAACTGCACGTCGACTGATGTGACGAGTGTATCTCAATCTGATGTGTGAAAGGCTAGAGGTAACAACCCTTGCCGTTGCTACAGGATCTGTGGGGCACTGATCATGAATTCAGCACGATGGCTCGCAAGCTGCTGGCTTGAGTATTTTTCTGCTGTGCTGCGCGCATTGTCTTGTTCGCCCGTCTCGCTCTGTGCTTCTAAATGAAGCCGCACTAAACGACATGCTTTAGATGCTATAGCTTATTAAACGCTGCGCATGCTTAAAGGCAACACTCGCAAGACCTGCGGCCGACACTCTCCGTCGTCATTGTGTTTTGAGTGCTTGATTGATACTTGAGATTTTGAGACGCCGTAGTGGAGTTTTCCGGTCGATATTCGACCAGCCGGGGTTCCACCTACGTCCTAGAGCACGGTACGCAAGCGGTCTTGCTTTCGGAAATGCAGCAGCCACGGCAAGTAATCGAACCCGCGACATGGTGCTCATTAGCAGAACGCCGTAACCGCAAAGCAACTCTGACGGGCGGTTATATTTTGAATGTAGCTAGCTCTGACTGTCGCTCCATATACGCCGAACAAAACAATTTCCTATACACTGACGTGTCATTTGCGTTTCATGTTCGCAGGTCTTCGAAGAGGCGGCCCGGGCAGTACTCCAGCCCAAATCTTCAAGAAAGAAGAAGTTACCTTGTAGGTTTTTATAGGCATGCCTGCCGGCAACATAAGCGACGTGTTGTGTCTCACTTATTTAGCACGCTGTACATGAAAAAAGCCTCTGCATTTTTTTTTTGTAAATAGGCACACATATCAGCGTCAGTGCATCATTCCTCGATAACTTACTGACAATTTACTTAGTGGCACTGTCGTACCATACAAGTTACAATAAAGGAAAAGCGAATCGTCTGAGCTGTCTTGATGGTGCTTCCTTTTTCGAATTTCGTGCTTGCAACGATCTCTGGCCCCTCTTTCTCTCATTTTTTTATCGCAGTGGTACATGCTTCAGTTAAGCGTGCTGACACGGAAATGTAGAGGAAAGAAATGTTGCAGTTTCGCCCGAAAGGCGATGCATTGATAGCGATAGAAAAGTACTAGACAACGGATGAAGTAAGGTTCATACCTTTATCGGCCCTATAAATTGAAGTTAACATTAGTTTTCTAATTAAATTAACAAGCATGGTCTCACACGCGCACAGGCGAGCGTGAACCGATCTCAATCGATGACCGCGAACAGTCGCTGTCACACCGCTGTAGTGATGAGCATAAACAGAGGGGAGTGAACGCTTCTGCTGTCTGTCGTTTCAATGCGTCTCCGAAACTTGAGATTACGCGACCTCCAGCAATATAGGCACGCGGGAAGAAAGCAGACATGCAGCCACCAGTCATCTCGGTTCGCCCTTCGCTTTGCACCCGCCATGGGGTGTAGAGCACCGGTGGTGTACTGCCATGCGCAGCCACGGTCGAGCCCGCGGAGAAGACGTGCGCTCACCCGTCTTGCGCGCCATTTATCACGTGGCCTCCAATATTGGGGGCTCATTAAGCCACTAGAGCACCGGTGGTGTACTGCCATGCGCAGCCACGGTCGAGCCCGCGGAGGAGACGTGCGCTCACCCGTCTTGCGCGCCATTTATCACGTGGCCTCCAACATTGGGGGCTCATTAAGCCACTATCCTTCTCGGCTTGTTCCCGCATGCTTCCCTCGCACCCAGGGCATACGGAGGGCGATAGGATCTTATCGCATTTGAACTTTATACGGAACTTCACGGCGACACAGACGGTGATGACTGTTGGCAAAAATTCGCCTGGAGTGTCCATAGAATTGCTATCGCAATAAAAGGGTAATGCGTGCTGAAGTGGCAGAATTTACGGCGAAAGATACAGGTAAATTATTATTTGGTTAAGATTGGCAAGAAATGAATATGTCCGTGGTAATGTAAAAAGGGCACCCATGGAGGTAGGGACGAAATTTGGCGAGGTCCAAATGATGGTCTAGTATTCCTTCGCTGTCACGGAATAGTTTGCTTTCACCCTCTGTAAGGTACGATTCGCATTCAGACGGCGTATTTGTTGTAGCTGGCTTTCCATTGTACCAGAACAGCACAAAGTCCGACGCCACTGGCGCCCGTGTGCGCCTCGGTAGGCACAGTCTGGTCCTATAGTGCCGAAAGGTCGGAGGAGAAGTCAGCAGGCGACGTAGCTGTGTGAAGGCTTCGTCACACACCGATGACCAGGCGGGTATGCCGCCGCTTTCTATGAGCGGTGGTGCAATGATGGTTGGAAAGTTGCGTAGAAAGCGAGGAAAATAAGAACATTGCCCGAGAAGCTGCGGATCGCCTCAGGAGATTTGGCCTGCGGAAAATCTGCAAACGCGCTAAGCTTGTCAGGATCACAAAGGACAACTTCTTCCAACGCAACGTGTCCTACCTTTCTACTGGTAATAGTACCACCGAGGATGACAAGGTCAGCCCTAACAATATGGTTAACTTGCGCGAAGCGAAATGGCACTTTTTAATGTTGAGCCTAAGGCCGGCACAGGCAAGGCAGGCCAGTATCTTGTGCATGTGAACGAGGTTTGTCGGAAAATCTGAACGGAACACGACAATATGATCGAAATAGCATGGACAGGTCTTCCACTTGTAGCGAAGGATGGGGTACATCATGCGCTCAAAACTAGCGGGCGTGTTATACTAGCCCAAATGGCATAAGAGCTAATTCGCAGAAGTCGTCGATCGCGACGAAAGTTGTCTTCTAACAGACATAGTTGGCCATCGGTAATTGCCACTAGCCGTAGCGCAGATCCAAGGATGAGAACTCCGCGCGTTGTAAGCATTCAAGTAAGTAATTGCTTAGATGCAGCAGATACACATCTTTCTGTGTGATCTTATTGAGCCGGCAATTGTCCACAGATAATCTGATTGACCCGTCTTCCTTGCGTTACTAGCAGCCCAGGAGAGGCCCAAGGAGAGTGGGAAGGCCGATTACGTCGCTTTCTAGCATATCGTTGACTTTATCATTAATGACCCGTTGTTCGGCTGCTGACACGTGGTATCGTCGTTGGCGCAAGGATGGTGCGCGCCAGTGTCGACGACGTAAGTGACCTTTGCATTGCGTCTCAAGGATAGTCGGTCGCAATCAAAGCAAGAGCGAAAATGCTGGAGAAATAGAAGGTGTTAATAAACAAGGTTAGGCAAAAAGAGATCAGCGGCCAGGACAGAATTAAAATAAACTTGCAGTTTCGCCCGAAAAGCGATGCATTGAGAGCGATAACAAAGTATTAGACAACTACACGAAGTATAAGGTTCGTAGTTTTATCGGTCGTGTAAATTGAAGTACACATTCACTTATTAAGAAAAATTGGCCGCATATCTGCTTGATTCGCTGCAAATGACGTTGAAAGACGATAGTCTTCCTCCGTCCCTGATACGTAACACCCTCTCTTCTTCTTCCTCCCACCCCTCACGCTCTTCCCCTCCCCTCTCATTCCTCCCATGATGGATGCAATGGAGGTTTTGCTGAATTCAATGCAAATTTACCGCGTTCGCCCTGCTCTCGCGCCATCTGTTGGGACCTTTTATTACTGTTGGCTTAAAGCCGCCTACAGAGCCGCGGCTTCAGTCGTATTGTTTTTAACGCGTAGCGTCCCTTCGACACCATTTCTAACGCGTTGATTTTTCATTTACTAACGTAAAAACCAGCCCAATAATGAACGTTGCGGATCACGGTGATGTACATAAATTTTGCCTCAAATAGGCCTGATGTTTCCTTTGCGCTGTTTAATGTTGACGTGTATGACCCCGTGCCACCAGTGATAGTAGCTTGGTTTGCTTTGGCGGGCGGTTGAATCGGTTTTGGCCGGGCGATTGAATCGATCGAGTGACAGACAGATGGACAGACAGACAAAGTATTTCGCGTTTAGGTAGCCCAAGAAAGACTATCGTCTTTAATAAATTAAGCATTGTGTCACCTGCGCACAGGCAAACATGAACAGATCTCATTCGATGACCGAAAACACGCTGTCACAACGCTTGCGCGATGAAGAGCGCTGGCCTACTTCAACGGGTCTCTGACACTTGACACATTACGCGACCTCCAACGCTAGGCGCGCGGGAAGACAGCGCACGTGAAGCGGCCAGCCATCTCGGCTCGCCGCAGATTTGCACCCGCCGCAGATAACATCCAAGTTAGGGCGCGCGGGCAACCTGTGAGTTCAGGCGTGCGGACAGCCATACTCAGCCATAGCCGGGGCAGAAGAGGAGACGCGTGTTTATTGACCCCGCACCGCTTCCCTAGCGCGCGCTTGATCACGTTATCGCACGCGCAACTCCCCCTGACCCTTGAGCACGCTTCATCAAGTGACCTCCAACAATGGAAAAGCGGGAGGATAACGCGCATCAATCCATCAGCATTCTCGGCTAACCTTCGCACGCTTTTCCTGCGCACCCGCAACAAATGGCGCGCAGGGCGCGATCTTATCGTGCTAAGACTTTATACGGAACCAGGAACACGAAACGACATCTTGGGTGATATTTGCATGCCCGATAGGACAGTGAGCTTATCGGCGTTTGTGGCAAAAATATCGGATGACGCGGAATCGCACAGCGAGAAAAGAGCGACTTCGGCAGGGGCACAGTCTACAAACAGGGTGGTTTTTTTAACAGCGGAGCTGTTTAAGCAGGCCGTAATGTGTGCCGCCTGCCACTGCCTTGCCTATAGACCTTTTCACAAACCGACGTTTGAGCAGCGCCATTGGCCGACACGAGCGACGTCTAGCGTCGCCGCCATTTTGGACTGTGCGCCTTGCGAGAGCAGGCCGGCCGCACTTCGGTTGTGTGATCTTCGCCGCGCATTATTTCGATTGTTTTCTTCAGCTTCGCTTGTCTTGTGCCGCTTGACTTATTACATGTTTCACGTGCTCGCGTGAGCGCTCAGTGTAGTGTGCCATGGCAACAGCAAGCCCAGCCAGTGGATGTGGTGTTTCTTCGTTGGTAGCGGCGGCAGCCGCGTCTGCTTCGTCGAGACCTGGCGTGCTAATCAGCGGTATATTTCATTGTTATTGCTGGGCACATGTGACCGTATCGTCGATTGAATCTGATCACCATTACGTTTCGCGATTGAGGGTTGCCTCATTTAGCGAAAGCAGGCGCGTACGTAGCTGTCGGGCAATGCTTATAGAACCAGGCGCCGGCGGCCCGACGACGTGTGTCAGTGGTTGGTAGATATGCGGTGGTTACTCCATACGCTTGCGCCTTAACTGAACAGCTCAATCATGCAAAATTTATTGGATCTGGTGCGGTGCAGGGCGCTTATAACCAAATGTCAAAGCATAAAGCGTGGCAATCGAGCAGCGCGGTACCTGCAGCGAACCGACGCGCGGCAGTGATCACAGATGCCAGCGCGACTGATACAGCCCAGGTGCTAGATTTTTATTTTTAGTATTTATTTATTTATACATACTGTCAATCCCAATAGGGATTATAACAGGACTTGTTATAAAGATATATTTGTTTACCTATTTTTTACGTTTGTTTACCCGGAATGGCTTTTCTTTCGAATGTCTGAATTTGGAACAAGCTTCGCTCAAGGTGAACCTTATCGTAGATCGTGCGCGAAGTTTGTATTGAAGATATCGCGTACGGCAAGAATTGTTCGTGTGCGCTATCTCTGAAGCGAAATAAGCCAATAATATTGCAGCGTTAGGGCCATCTCTGCTCTTTCTCTTGTTTCCCTTACACCGTCTCACTGTGCTATGTTCATAATAAAGTAATGTCGAGTCTTAACAATTGTCGAATAAATGCATATGCATATGACTGTAAACCACTACTGACCGTGAGTGAAAAGCGCTTAGTGGTCAGCGAAGCCGTCTCTGCACGCACGTAAGTATTTCACTTGATCGACTGTGCGAATTTATTTTTTTCGTTACTGTTATTCTTTCAAGCATAATGCTATTATCCGCGTACCCATGCGAATACCGTCTTTTTTTTTACGTTCTTACTTGCGCGGGCTCATTTAGCGCGTTTCTACGCCACGCACAGTTAGCGCATTACGGTTCCCGAACTCTAACACTGGCGCTAGGCCGCACTGATGAGGTTGACACGTTCGTTTTTGCGTTCTCTTGCTGCCCAAGCACATAGACAACGCTCAAAGATGGGTGAGCTCGATGCAGCACCACACTGTTGAAGTTAATTACCTTTATGGGCAGGGCCGCGTAGGGTGCGTGTGAACGCAGAGACAATGTTTTGGTGGACACAGGGTCTGCATACATCTTCCATAGGACACGATTTTTCCAGATCGTTGCGAAGTGTATTTACCGACTAGTTCTCTCGCAGAGTGCTCTAATTTGTCTTATACCGGTGTCACACGGACACTTTTGATAGCGATCGAGACCGATCTGGATTGGAATGTTCGACCGCGATTGGCTCCCTTCCGCACATTGAGCAAAAAAGCCAATCGCGACCAAGAAATTCGACCCATATCGGGCTCGATCACGATCAAAAGTGCGCCGTGTGACCCCCGTATTAGGCACTGGAATGAAGTCGTGTATGAAAGAATAACAAATGTAGCCTCTGCCATTACATACGAGAAAATATTGCATCGAAGAGCCGACAATTCTCGCAACCTGTAGGGGAATGTGCCGAAAAGAGTTTACCAAAATGCGTTATTTTACTGATGTGTGCATTGGTTCACATTACACTGAAATGCCAAGTCCTCAGGAGATCCAGGAAATCGGCGAAGCGTGAGCATACCACATCGCGGCAGTGGTCTCGCGGAGTGCTGTGTTGTGGACACACTTGGTCCCCAAAATCGTTATTTTCCGCTGGTTGTTTGTGCACCCATAAACTGCCCAGTGCTGGCCTGTAGCCTTTTTATGAGTATATATGCCATTATTTACGAGCGTAAGTCATTCGTGACAAAAATAAACGGGAACATCGAAGGAAAGCTACCACTCCGCAATGCAAGCGCAAGGCAAGCTCACAGTCCAGACCGAGCAGGCAACACTGACACATACTCTCCACGCCAGACCGTCGGGAGCGCCCTCGTGAAAACGTCTATAGCAACCACCTCGCGGAGCGTTGCATGCTATTGACCCTTTTCGCAGAGCAGTTTGTTTTATAGAAACGAGATGGCGCTCACGGCGGCGCGCCATACCTCTCCTTAGCGACCGCGCACGAATACGAAACCATTACCGCTTCTACCTTGCTTATGTGCGATCTGCTGTCGGAAATGCAACTGAGTTTTCGATAACACACTGTGCTCCAATCATGCTAGATTGAATCATGTGGATTGAGGACGTGTGCAGTAGTTGGCTGCAAAAATAGTGACTGACATGTTAAGGAATGGAATGAATCTGTGTGGCGAAGTTTGCGGACCTCTGCTGAAACTGTCCGAACGTGTTACCGGCACTTCGTGATGTATGGATTTCCTCGAGGGTACAGAAATTTGCTCATCCGTCAGCCTTGTATCGCTAATCTTCAAAGAAAGGGCTTCATCCCCAAAACGTCGGCAAGAGTGAGTACCACTCGTTAAACAATTACAAAGCGGGTAGCGCCGCTTCCTGTCATAGTAAGTTTCGCTCACGTTATCTATACGCATCTGTCCCAAATGGCAGGAAAACTTACGCCCACTCTATCGCCGACGTATCAAGAATATGTGAATGGGCGCACACTAGAATATATGCGCACTGTATACGCACAATAAAGGACGGACTACATCTATGGCGCACGAATGGTCGAAGCTGAATGTTTCGTGACGGTCCACAAGAGTAAGGGAGTTACTAGCTGTAATATATATTTGCTACAGGGTATTACAATGTACAAAACAGCTTCGTTTCAAGCCACGTGCGCAGCAAGAACAAATCTATCGGAACTGAGCACAACCGCGAGCGATTAATAATCAGATAGTGGCCGCACCGAGAACTTCACTGAGTCAGAAACAGACAAGCGACTGCTTCAAAATATTTGCCGAATAAACAACAAAGAGCAAAACACACTAATCCTGACTGAATTCATAATCGGAAAGCTTGGAAAGCTTCGAATACATATTTAGCCCCGCTTTTAGAACAAGCATAATATACGCTGCTTGCGCCGTTTGGACATAGCTTAATCAGCTCCGAAAGCACTTTTGCATGTTCTCTGAAGCTGTGATCAAAGCTTCGTGCCGTCCACCTAGTCACCGTCTACGATATCTCCGAAAACAGAGGTTTTCTAAGCCGCGCCGGCGTCATACACTTCCATTGTAAACAAGGAGGCAACGGAGGCAGTTGAGGCAAGCAATGGACGCGTCACCACGTTATCAAAGATGGCAGCGCCCACGGGATCGCCGCGAAAACGGTCAATGTGCTCAGGAGAGAGAAAGAGAAACTGAGAGCGAGAGAGAGTGCGCGCGTCGCGCGCTATGCTCGGGAGAGAGAAATAGAAAATGAAAGCGAGAGAGCGCGCGCTCGGGAGAGAAAAGCAGAAGTGAGAGCGAGAGAGAAACAAATTGTAGCAGCACCAACGAGGCAACGCGCAGAAGTGCTGCCAATGCCATCCGCGCTTCTCCGTTTCCCCGCATTAGCGCCGAACGCTCCTGACTTCCTGGACCCGGACCCGCTACTGGACTACGGAGGAATCCTCGCTTGGTACCGAGAGGGCCGCCGAGCGTTGCCTGGGCCTCACCCGAGACTAGGGCGACGTGAGGGGGTCCTCTTACGACAGCTACAGACTGGAACAGTACTCACGCCGGCCCTAGCCCGGCACGTGTGTCCCGGACTGTTTGAAAGTGCTACGTGCAGTGTGTGTGCGCGAGAACTGGCAACCTTAGCCCACGTGCTGTGGGGGTGTGACGCGTGTGCAGGGGGAACCGTGCGGGACTCTCTGCCACCGGACATGGAACACTACATCAGTTCGCCTGACCATCAGGCGCAACTCCAAGCCATCCAGCGGCTCGACGCGGCCCTGGCCCGGCAAAAGCGAACGGAGGCAACTCCTAGTAGCTAGCGCCGGACCGGTCCGCGCTGAGGTCTAGTGAGATAGGGGGTTGATGGAGCCCTACGTGGCCTGATCCACCCCTACATGCCGGATTAATATCAATAAAGTCATTTTCTCTCTCTCTCTGGCGGCGGCTCGGCCGAGCTCCCACCAGCTGCGCACTACTGCGCATGCGCCGTGACGGCATCCCGGCGTGTCTGCTGCGCGCCGCCCACTGAGTGAGTGAGTACGAACTTTATTGAGGTCCTGAGGAGAAAGAATTAAAGCGGGGCCGGAGGCCCCGCCAATCAATCCGGTGGATCCACCCAGGTCGGGGCCGGTAGACAGAGTCCTTCGGCGACGGCCCGGGCCCTCTGGACAGCCTTGAGCTGAGCGATGAGCTCTGTACACTGTGCATAGCTTTCGCCCCACTTCCCCTACGTGTGCTCGGACTGCAAGTGCTTCACGAGGCATTCCCCGATGCCACGGACCACGAGGAAATGCTTATACACTTCGTATAACTTAGCATCACTTTGTATAGCCAGGACCAGCTAGGAACCGATCAGCTCCGCTGTGTCTTTAGCCTTGCGCCACTAGTGTGAGCTACCCCGAATTTTTTAGAGCGCAGCTCTTTGGCGACCATTCCTGCGGCGAGCGTCGGCGTAACCGAGCGAACGAGCACAGCGAAGGATGAAAGAGCGAACGCGGAGTGCAGCGGGGGATGAAAGACGGCGATCGCGAAGAGAGTGTGAGGAGGAAAGCGGAGGAGGAGGGTATGGCGAAAGCATGAGAAGAAAATGTAGTACCGCGCAAGACGGGCCCTGCGGCGACGATGGCTACGAGATGGCGCCAGAGTAGCACGCGTCATCTGCGAGGTCTGTCTGCGGCGGCTGCTGTAAATCGCGTCCCCGCTTCACCCTCGGGCTGCCTCTCGCGATCTCCCGATTAGCGAGGCAATTGCGCCACACTTCGCTCCGTTTGCAACCTGTCGCACGAGACAGATTCTCGGCGCCAGCCAATATATCGCGAAATGAAAATACGCACACAGCTGCGCTCGAATTTCACATAAGAGAGCATCGTGATCGCCGGTGAATTTAAAAAACATGCAATTTTAAAAAATTTCCTGTGGCAGTAGTCCTTTAGCTGAAATACTCAAATCAGCGGACATTACTCACACGAGAAATCGAATTGCATAACCGACCAATTAACAAATTTTCACTAATTTACATTTTAAATAATTGCTTTACGTACTGCAATTGCCTCCGAAGTTCCGGTCGAGAAACTCACGTTGAAACCAGGCCGTCGCATCGGGGAAGTTGGCGCTAGCGTTGCCGAGGCGTGCACCACCTTTGTCGGGTTCCTGGAGAGCCAGAAGACACTGACGTTTGGCCTCAACGTCACGCTCCCTAAACTCCGGGTCCACGGCTTTTCGCTGACGTTTCGCCTGGGCTTCGAAAGCCCTCACGCTAGAATCGGCACGTCGACGACGAGCCCTTTCCCGAGCGTGTTCGCGGCGGCGTTGCTCAAATGCGTTAGGACATGTCGTCAGTTGCTCATGAATGATTTGAAGTGGCTTGAAGCTACCTTGAAAAGCCTCAGTCCTTGCTCAAGGTAATTTTTAAGTATAGTCTGCATATGTATTAACCAATTTGGGAAATCTTATTTTGATGATATTGTTGTGAATCACACTAAAATTACCTCATATTCTTTAAGCACGCGCTCGTGCTCGGCACGGCATCCAACGGCACTATAACGCAACCCGAGGGGCACCAACGAGTCAGCTGCGGAAGACGACGCTCGAGCCAGTGCTGATGATGATAGTTTTTTTCTACATGCGGACACGATCCTGGGGGAACTAGCCCTTAACAGCTTCGCTGTAAAAAAAAAAGAAGAAAGAAAGCCTTTTCAGAAGAGAGTGCGAGTGGCTAGGGTGGCGGTATAGAAGGCACTAAAACCTACCGCGATGTGGTCACTTTCTGGGCCGACTTTTCCTGGCTTCAATTGTATCGTGACGTGTGCACTCATTTTTACCTTTTTGGAAAACCGTTAAATCATATAAGGTTGAATAAGTGAGTTTTCTCTGTATATTTGGAACGCTCCATATAGCAGCTAGTGCACATACGGTACTGCGCGTCCCTTAGGCCATCGGTACGTCCCCTCATTCCTTTTATTTTAAAAATGCTTATAGTTTATTACTTGCTTTGCGGTTTTCTTGTTCAGTACGTGAAACAGATGCAGTAAGAGTAAATGATCGCTCCTTGGGGAAGCCCAGCGTGGAAAACATACGCCAAGTGAGATCACGCGAACCATACGGTTCTTGGCTCCTGTGCAGTCTGCCATCTAATATAACACTGCGGCTTGCGCAAGCTAAAACGAAAACCTTTTTCAAGGAAGTCTCTGATCCGTGATCGAAAGTGAAATATTTGTCATATTTTTATGAAGCCACTTTGAAAGGTTCAATGAATATTAATATTTTTGAACTAAGCTTGTAAAAGAGATTGTCGACGATTACGATACTCTCTAATGCAAAATTTGAGCGCAGCTGTAAACGTGTTTTCATTTCGCGATATATTGGCTGGCACGGACAATCTGTCTCGTGCGGCACGTTGCAAACGGAGAGAAGTCTGGCGCGGCTGCCTCGCTAATCTGGAGATCGTGAGAGCCAGCGCGTGGGTGACGCGTGGGCGCGATTCAGAGCAGCCGCCGCCGACAGACCTCCCAGACGACACGCGCTACTCTCGCGCCAGCTCGTAGCCATCGTCGCCGCAGTACGCTTTTCTTCTCACGATTTCGCCATACCCTCCTCCGTTTTCCGCCTCATGGTTCCGCTGTACCCTCCTCTCCGTTTTCCTCCTCGGGCCTTTACCCTCTCGCCGCTTTTTTTCAACCCCCGCTGCGCCCCGCGTTGGCACTCATCTTTCGCTCTGCTCGTTCGCTAGGTTACGAAGCAGGACGCCGATGCTCGCCGCCGGAACGGGCGCCTAAGAGCTGCGCTCTGAAACGTTATTCGAATGCAGCAGCAGACGAGTGTGCGCCTACCTCTTATATATTGTTCTAATTTTTGTGAGCTATATTTCTCCCTCGCAATACAATATGAATAAAATGAAATTCAGTTCTTTGAGTTAGAGTAAACAATATTCACACCATTTGCGATTGCGTAGGGCACACTCTGAGCTATATCTGAAAATTAGGGGACAGAAGCGCTTCGCCAAAGTATGGTATGGTATCATAAACCTTATCCAGGTCCTGAAGATCAACCCTTAGGATGACGCAGACGGCTCCCACGTCGGGACAGTAAGGTTTAACCTTACCGCCGTGTCGCGGGCCTTCTGGACGGCCTGTACTAGATCTAAAAGAACTACACTGTGAAGCACTCGCCGCCACCAATCTCTTTCCTTGTCGCAGTCTGTGAAAGCCACAGGACATTGTCAAAGCATATGATCCAGAGTAATGATGCCATTACACTTCTCGCAATTGATTGGTACCTCTCTTTATGGATATATAGCTTGTTAATAAAGTTTGGACTCGGATAAGTTCTTGTCTGTAACAATCTCAGAGTCACCGCTTGAGCTCTATTGAGCTTAGCGTGTGGCACTGGGAATTCCCTTCTGTTCATGTAGTAATGCTTCGTGACTTCATTATATGTAAGTAATCGGTCCCTGTTCTCCTCCAGCATATTATTGGGGTCCTGGTCGCGTAGTGCACGAATAGTAAGTCCTCGTGCAGCTGCGTTAGTCATCTCGTTCAAATTCCTCCGAGATGAATCGACAGACCCCATGTGTGCAGGAAACTAGCGGATTTCGATCCTTTGGCTGTCCATCTCACCGATCAGCTGGGCAGCCCGTTTGGTTACAAAGCCTTTGGTAAAGTGTCTAATAGCCATCTTATAATCACTGTAAATTCGCGTCCACTTATTATTCCTTAAAGCCAATTCTATCACTACTTGTTCCGCGACTGTCGCTTCTTTAGTCATGATTGTAATAGCATCCCGATTGAGTCCATCTGCATCTACTACTACTGCCGTAAAGGCTTTCTTTCCTCTGACCCATGCAGCATCCACAAAAGCCGCATGTTCTCTGTCCTGTTCTATCTCCTGCAGGAGAGCTTTGGCCCTTGCCTTTCTTCTTTCCAGGTTGTGCACCGGGTGCATATTTCTGGGAAAAGGAGTCGTCTTGATGATCTCTCTTATGCTATATTTTAGTTCTACTGTGTCTTCCGAATTTTTGGATTCGCTTGGGTACCACCTTACCTCTTCGAGTGTTGCTCTACCTGACCTTGTTTCGGAAAGCCTCTCTCTGTGGGTAATTTGCTGAGCTTCAATTATTTCGGCTATTGTGTTGTGGAGCCCTAGTTTCATTAATTTATCATCCGGTGTGCTAACCGGCAATCCCACTGTTGCTTTGACAAGCCTTTTAATTAATCTGTTCAAGTGATTTAGCTCTGTCTGTGTCCATCTAAGCATCCCTGCTACATATGAGAAGTGACACAAGGCGAAAGCGTGGACCAGTCTCATGGTGCTCTCCTCTCCCAACCCTCTGTGTCTGTTAGTGATTCTCCTTAGCAGTCTTATTACCTCCTCAGTCTTGCTTGTGATGTGTTGTATTGTTTTTCCGTTTGCCCCGTTTGCATCCAGGAATAACCCTAAGACTCTAATGGATTTGACTTGCTTAATAGTTTTGCCTGCCTTCGTGGTTAGTACTAACCTGGGTTCTTCCTCGGGAACATATCTCCTCGGTTTTCTACCCCTTTTCCTGTTACTGAGTACTAGGAGTTCAGACTTCTCAGCAGAGTCAAAGTAAGCAAACAAACAAATAAATAAATAAATAAATAAATAAATAAATAAATAAATAAATAAATAAATAAATAAATAAATAAATAAATAAATAAATAAATAAAAAGTGTAACTTACGAAAATCATGACGGCGACTGGAAAGAAATGTTCTCGCAGGCTCATTACACACATAAAATTCTTTGCAGAGTACAATATTTGTAGAGTACGCACATAAAATATTGGTTATCTACAGGTAAAGTGGGTAAAGCATTTTGCGTATCTCGGAAACCAAAGGTGCGTGAAAAATAGCAACGGCCAGTTACGCTATTTTCTGAGTGCTGCCACAGCTTGGAAATGTGAAACAAATACACCAGGTCTAAAAATTAATTTTCGCGCGAATTAAAAGAAAAGAAGATGAAAGTAAATGTTCCGATGATAGGCCGCACTTTCAAAACACGCTCACAGTGGCGGCATAAGAACGGCGGTATGCGTGGCGGTGACTTCTGGTTGTCTTTCAATAGTCCGTAGCCAATCCAAGACACATCAGTAATGGCGGCTTCCTTGCATGCAAACTAGCCATCATGCAACCACAGAGGAAGGAGACAAAATGCAAAATAATTGCTGTCGTAAATGATCTATGTGCATAGTTGTGCATCATGACGGTTATCTAGACTGTTTCTCGAAGTACACAGCTCACGCGGAGCCTCCGCAATACCAACGACAGTTTAAAACTACTAGTATCGAACGCAGGGAACTTTGACAACTGTTCAGCAAGTAAGTTGCACTTGTTGCCGAGGCAAAAATTACATTGGTTCTATCGCGGTGTTTCTTTCGCAATGACGTGGCTTGCCATTTGTGTTTGCGCTGTTGCCATGCCATCGTGTACCATTATGAACGTATCCACTCGACAGCGTCAGCAATTGCTCGCGAGTTCTATGCACGGGTCAAAGGTGTCGCTCATCGACACCTGACCGTTCGCATTCCGTCATCGTTAGCCTAATGTATGTCCGCTGCAGGACGAAGGGCTTTCTCAGCGATACCCAATTACCCTGTTTTGCCTCAACTGACCCCACCTTCCGCCTGATAATTTCCTAATTTCATCACACCAACCTTTTCTTGGCCGAATCCTTTCCCTTGGCACCAATTGTGTTACTCTAATAGAGCACCGGCCATCTGCATTACGCAGCGCACGGCCTATTCAACTCTCCCCCTTGCCTCAACGAGAATATCGGCTGCCCCAGTTTGCTTTGTAACCCACACCGTTATCTTAACGTTACGCCTATCATATTTCGTTTCATCGCTCGGTGCGCGGTCCTTAGCTTCCTTGCAAGCTCCTGTGTTATCCCACTTCGTGTCTTTTTCAGTGGAGAACTATACTAAAGGAGAATCGACTGAAGAAAGCGTTGGCCCACCGCCTTTTAAGGACCTTCGAGACGATTTCGTCCACATGAAAGTTCAGCCCAACAGCAAGCTCAGAAACCTGCTAGAGTATGCTAAGAAAACGTTCCAGGCGAGTATTCTTTAAACAGCCGTAACGTATGTTTGCTGGGTGACGTCATTTTCGAAATTCCTCTCACACTTGCGATTGTTTTTAGGACGAAGCAAAAAGGCAAATGGTGTTCACTGGTTCTGGCCACGCTCTAGCAAAAACCATCACGTGCGTTGAGATAATGAAGCGAAAGCACAAGGTAAGTTGCCTTTCTCCCGTACAGCCTCTGTCACGGCTGTCTAGAGTGCTGTAACGTTGTGCTTGTGCTGCAAAGGCAAGAAAGCGTAATCGCACAGCTATCACTAGATTCGACGTAATGGTATTCAAGAATATGTTTTCCTGTAGCTCTAGCATTTTCTCTCAAGCCATAATATTACCCTTAAATACAGGATTCCTTGTTTGGCAGCACAGCATTTCATCGTTCTAGACCAGGGCTGCACAACATATGGTGGCGAGTAGATTTTTATCAGCCTGCAGCTGAGTCTATACAGTGTGCTGGTGCTGCAATCCAAGCCTGGTCACATGCTGGGAAAAACAGTTTTGTTGCCAAAAGTGGTACACGCCGTGAACTCTTGGCCGGCGTCAAACCAAATAAACCAAAAAATGTGTGCAAGCTTGCATTGGGTGCACGTTAGGAAACCCCAGCTGGTTGTAATTAATCCAGAATCACTGCGACGTGCCTCATAATCAGATCATGGTTTTGACAATGCCAAGGCCGCAATATTTCCACAGCTTCCTTAATTGAATAGAACATGCGTTTTCCCATTACATTTCGATTCAATGATCATATATGATGGCACCTACAAACAGATGTTTTTGTTTGGTGTTTTAGCGTTGGTCAAGGTTATTTCGATCTATTAACACTGGTGCCACTGATGTTGTTCTAGGCCTTCTACCGGGCCAGTACAAATAACATGCTGCTCTTCATTTACACATTTTAACCCTTAATTGCATGAATTTTTATTTCCTCGCAAAAATGCTAGGCAAGCCTTTGTCTAGGCTAGATATGCGCGAACAAACCTCAATTATCTGAAGAAAAGTTGTCATATATCATGTATGATACACAATGCAGTTATGGGTGTGTTTTGTTACCATATGGAAAGGCATTCGAATGGTAGAAAACCTGCAAAAAATATCTGAGCTATTGAAAAAAGCTTGAAAATATGCTGTCAAAAAGCTTTTTTATTATTTTTTGCTTTGCATAGTATTTAGGGGACTGACGAAAGCCAGAAAAATGCCTTCTTCCTCTTCCTTCTTGAGCTCTTTGCCACTGCTGTTGTCATTAGCTCTTGGAATACGGCATGCCCCATGGTATGTTTATTGGAACACTCCTAAGGATTTTTATTTTTCGACATATTCATGGCAGTGATGGTGCTAAGAAACATTATAGCACACCTATAGTAACATTATATTCTTGCGCCAGCTTTTTCTCGCAAGAATACAAGAATCTGCTCTCTTCCACCATGCAACCCATAACTACATGCTGTATCATATGAGTGAGGATGGTGCCTTCTTCAATAATTTCAAAATCACATGTTTTTCAATTCGGAGATAAGTTTTCATGTGTCCGAAGAAATCTTGAGAACATGCTGAAACCCATCTTGTAGAATTCTAACAGATTTTCATGTCATTTGAAAGTAAGAAACAGAGTGGCCACCCATTTCACGGCCCCATCTTGGTGACGTCGTAAGGCTGTGACTATACAGTGAAATAAGAGCTGCATCGACCCAGTGTTCACTAGAGCTAAAAGGTGCGTAGAAGGAGCAGCGCCTTCATCAGTTTCATGGGAACCTTGATAAAAAGATACGAAGACATACTTTCAAATGACATGAAAATCTATTAGAATTCTACAAGATGGGTTTCAGCATGTTCTCAAGATTTCTTCGGACACATGAAAACTTATCTCCGAATTGAAAAACATGTGATGCTGAAATTATTGAAAAAGGGACCATCCTCACTCATATGATACAGCATGTTGTTATGGGTTGCTTTAAAAGTGGCATCTTTTGTTGGAAGCACCTACGTCACTGAGCAGATGTTTTCTTTGACGAGTCTGAACAAAATCTGCCTTCGGCCTTCAAGCACCAACATGAAATTACACGATGTGCTGAGCACAGCAACGAGTGACACCAAACGTACTGTCTTTCTGCAAGCAAAAGATGCAACATTGCCGCTGCCAGAGATACTGGCTTTGGCCTTTGCTGGTTTTAAGTCATGCAGCCCTGCTCTAGACAGAAATGATAGGAGCTGTATACCTTTTTCATATATAACGAATTGATTTCTACACCTGCAGGAGGTCCATCAAGTGAACAAGATCCTTTACAAAAAGTGAGTACTACATCACAGACAGCGATTTTCTTCAGTTTCGTACAGTTGTGATCGGATAGAACAGAATCTTATTATCTCCCATTTCCTCCTATAGAGTCGAAGACTGCTGGGAACCCAAGTCACCGGAATTCGACAGGCTGAAAATTGTCAGAGAAATACCGACCATTCACATACTTCTGAGTAAGGATCCAGTTGATGCGACACAGCTGGGGTGAGTAGCACAAATTCTGGCTAAAGCTGGAAAATGTCTTGTGGTATTGGTGCAACAGATGCTTGGCTCATCCACGGCTGCACTTGGTCTAACAAACTCTCGCAGTCAAGTTTCAATATGGGCGGTGTTTAGGGGAACACTATACAATGGTAGCTCCACAAGATATTGTCGATAATGCAGATTAAAGTATTTATAATAGTGACAAGAAAGTTGCAAGTGCAAGCAGCTGCGGGGAAAGCCATGCCATCCATCTTGGATGCCGAGAGCATCTTGGTGGCTGACTACCTCCAGCCAGAAAATCAATGCCGAATACTACTCTAGTCTTGCAAAACTTGAAGGCCACCATTGCAAAGGAGTGTCCTGGAAAGCTTGAGCATGGGATTATCTTCCAGACAGGGGCACGGCTGCACTGTGCTACACAGTGTCATAGAAGCAATGAAAGCTTGTTGCTTTGAACTGTTACCGATATCCACCTTCATTTGATCTTGAACCATCAGACTGTCATGCCTGCAGTAATGAATACCTTGAAACGAATGCATTTTCTGACGGACAATACAAGGGATGCAGTAAAGTCCGCTGTTGATCTGTGTTTTAATAAACAAGAGGGATCTTTTTTCTTCAAGTTGACTAAGCTGGAGCAGAGATGGGGAAGTGCAGGGGGACACTGTCAAAAGGTTGTGAAGTTTCATCAGTCTGGTTGTTCATCTCATGGGAGTGCAAGACATTTCATCCAACCCTCATACGATATGGCTAGGCTTCCAATTTCTTGGCATTAACATTTTGTAACTATTGGTATGTTCCTTTTTTTGGTGATTATTATTATTATTTATTATTATGAATGTCAGTGGAATGCCTCATGAGCCAAGGCCCAAGCTGTTCTTGTGGTACATTGAGCATTAGTGTTGTGTTCAAGATAGAAAACACGTTCATAGTCTCTTGTAGCACCTAAACAATGTGGAAGCATTCTTTTGGTTTATGGTTGAGGTAGGTGGCCAACATTTGTATGCTGTTCCTTTATAGCCAGGCAGTTTCCAGTTGTGTACAAGATATCATGTACATGTTCTACATCGACCAGACTGGCAATCTGAACAAGCACTTTAAGTAGCAGCAGGGGCCACTTGCACGAACTGTTTCACTAATGTATCCAAGAATGAAGAGTTTTGCACAAGTGTCAGTGAGTGGCTAGTGAGTAAATGCTGAATAACCCTTGAGCAAAGGTTTTTTTTATTTTTTCACTTGGCGTCTCTCTGTACAACAGCCTACTGTCATTTGCACGCTTCGGGCGAGCAGCCTCAGACTACAACTAGTGGTACAGTAGAGCATGCTTTAATACTACTACTTGGACACAAGATAAACTTGGATGGTGCAAGAGTCATGATGATGGACTGAAATGCCTTTGCACAGCTGCATCCAGAATGGCTAATCATTCTAACTGCTGAATGCACCCTGAACAGAATAAATGACCTAGTACATTCCACCTGGGCAGAATCCGTGCATTGCATGTTCAGGAATGCATTAACTGCTTCAGTGGTGACTGCATAATATTACTGCGATAAAGGGGTTCCTAGGGCCACTGAAATGTCCATTTCACCATTATAGACAGTGACAAGTTTAATGCAATCACCACAATATACATAATTTATAGGATTTGCATGTGCTCATGTGCCGCTTGCAAACTGAGCAACAAAATCATGGAGCTGAGATATACTTTTTCTTTTGATCACATTGATGGAAGGTCCGCTTGTCACAAGGTTCTTTTACCCTTGCAGCTTTTATGATTTCAAAACAGGCTCACAGGGATGCCGTTTCAGGATTATGCATTCTTCAAAAAGAAGTTGGCACCAGCACACTTAAAAGTTGCTGGCTGATGAATCACTGCAATGCATAATAATTTCACGCTCGTGCAAGTGGTTATTGACACCTCATTTGGCCTGTGTACTGCATTGTCTGCCTGCGGAATGGATTACAGTGATGCAGTGAACAGAACATTTCCTCTACTTGGCTGCAGTCCTTGGCCTATTTTTTACGTCAAGCTGGTTTTGCAGCGCAGCTATGCCAAGTTGCGAGGGGCTGAATAAGAAATGCATGGACGTCCTTGCAGCGGCCAACCCTTTCAAAACTATGTTAACCCACACATGTAAGGGACAATGTCTACCTTGTTTCTTCTCTGTTGTCACTTACATTATCTCGCTTGACTTGCCATCACTTAGCCTTTTTACCATTCCTTTACCACAGACAAGTATACCTGTCAACCAAAGTTTGCACCAAAATAGCCGATGAAGTGTACAATTATCCTTAGGAAAAATACCTTCCAGTGTGAACTGATGATGAGTATACCTGCCAGCATGCTTCTAGTTGCAGTTTCCAACACTAGATGGCAGTGCTTGTGAATGCTAGTGGCATTGTGCATAATACTTTTTCAAAACGAAGGTTTCTTGCCGAGTTCCAGACATCTTTTTGTACGTATCTGGCCGCTAACGCCGAATGCCACGGACGCATGCTTCGACAAGCGACATAGAACACCCTTTCTCGCAGACAAGCCAGCGTATTTAGATCCACAGTTGCACACTAGAAGAAACCGACACACGAGTCCAACACGACATTATAGATCACCACTGAAAATGTAAACAAAAAATATATGCATGGATGTACTGCATGTAAATGTGTATATAATATCCAGCCTGTCAAAATTCACTGCAAATAATATTTCTTCATATAACATGCTGCTCTTTATTACTAATATTTATACCTTGAAAACTATCCTTCATACGCACAGACGTAGTTCATGAGCCAAACACACCAAGAGCGCTTCACTTTACATAGATGTCAACTGGAGTCGAGTCTGCCTATTTTTCTCTTTATTATGGCAAGCAGCTGTGACATTTGGTAATGGCTCAATGCAATGTAGTTTAACAAATGTGTTGCCCAATGTGGGCACGAAATAGCTTGCAGTGTTGAAACGCGCACGACTGACTGGCAGGCAAGTCAAGACAAAAAGATGTCGCAGTTTCGCCCGAAAGGCGAAGCATCAATTGCAATAGCAAATTAGTAGAGAGCTATTCGGAGTAGTAATAGTAGCTTTATCGGCTGCATAAACTTGGACACATTCGCTTACTAACTGAATTAACAAGCGTGGTGTCAGCGCGTACAAGCAAACGTGAATAGATCACACTCGATGACCGCAGACAACCACTGTGAAAACGCTGGCAGCAAACGCAGCCGCCGCAGCGAGCGAAGGTTCGTGCGGTCTGTAGCTTCAACGGAAACTGAGCAGCGAATGCACAGCGCATACAAAGGTCAGAGCCGTGTGGAGATAAGAGACGGTGTGGGCGACCGCCACAGCCGGGCAAAGTACAAGCGCGGTTGTTGGCAGAATAGAAGCTGCCCCCCCCCTCCCTCCCGCGCTGCCTTCCCGCTTTCTTGCTTACGCGTGGGAGATTGAGTGCCAGTTCCCTTTGCACCCGGTTGCAAGATACACATTTCGTGCCGCAGCAGAGCGTCGCCCCGCCTCCCATACACCCACGGCCTCTCGCGCGATGGTTGCGTTTGCTTTCCGCCGTGCGTTCGCTCCGTGATAGCGCGCGTCCCCTGCGCGCTTTCACTGGCGTATACGACGCGCGGCGACGATTTTATCGCCCTTGGACTTTATACGGAACCTGATGGTGACGGCAGAAATCCCGTTGAAGTGTCCATATAATTGCTATTGCAATAAAATCATTTGGCTGTGGCTCAACGCGATGTGGCTCAATAGTGAGCTGCGTGACAAGAGTCGGAAATGGCTTAGTGCAAGCAAGGTTCATGTGCCGCTAAGTATTTGATTTGATTCATTTGGTTAACGTCCTGAAGCTGCAGTGCAGCTCCGAGGGACGCCTAAGTGGAGGACACTTTTGACCTACTCAATCTTCCGCAACATGCGTGGATGCAAGCACTTTCTTTGTTTTTGCATTCTGCGTTGATTGGATTGCAACCAATAAGCAATCCTGCAACCTCATGTTCAGCAGCAAGTAGAGCACCATAGTCCGAGCCAGTGCAGTGGATCTGGACTACTATGCTTTGTGTAGTCTCATGCAGAGACAGCCTTTGGGAGTTCCAGTGTGAAATGCATTCCACCTAAGCAAATTACATGTAGACTGCCTTGTGCAATAACTCACTGTACTTGACTCGCATCGGCCTTTTTCACTTGCCAAAGCTGCTTGTTTTTATTGCTATTGCTGTTTGAGGGCCTGGTGCAGTATCTGATTTTAAGACCATCTTCTGTATATTTACCTGTATGACAAATGATTTGATTCATGGCACTTCTGTTCTTCAGGTACCAAGCACCCGGCTGCACTGATGGCAGCTGGTCTACAGAGCAGAAGCCATCCAAGGCCAGGAAGAAGCAGTTTCCAAAGAGGACACCTCGCAGGCAGAAGGCACAGCAGGCTGCCGCACAATAATTGTGCACAAGAAAATTCACATGTAAATAAAGCAACTATTAGATAAGTTCCAACGTTGAATGTTTTCCACTCATGCCGACTGCTAGAAGAAATGTGAACTACGTCTATTCCATTTCAATTGACCTTAGTTACGAGAATAAAGATAATGCTACAGCCACTAAGAAATCAGTCGTGTGCCCCAAAATATTCTTTAAAAGTTTAAATGGATATGCTATTTGAAAACCTTGGAACCGAGCAGCGTCATGTTACACATATCCTGAAGAGTTTTCTAGGCCTGCAGTTTTAACGCGATAGCGTTTAGGGCCCCCGTGTCGCAGAAAATCCAGCATTGACAACCGACGGGTGATCGCGGGTGGCGGAGAAAATCATCCAACCACATCGACCGCACAGGCCCTCCACGTGGTGCAAGGTTTTGGTGAACAAAAATTGAATTTCTCAGTGAAATCCGTCACAAAAATGGTAAAGTACTTTACCATTCGGCGTCGGATTGTAATTTGAATGTACAAGACAACCTCATTCTGCTACGAGGAAACTCAAACATTTCTATCAGACCTGTGCACGTCGGGGCAATAGCAAATAAAATAAGGTGCTACGGCATTCCCATTTTAATATAAGACCACTTATCTTGCCCCTGGAAAGACGTCTCTCCAGCAATGCATTTCAGTTTAAAAGTGAAGCCGACTTTATGGGATCGGTGTAAGCTTGGTCTTTGTAAGCTGGCTTTCCCACGTTCAGTGTTGCAGTGAATAAAGCCTACTTACCGTATGCGAGCGGGTCCCGCATTCCCAATGAGAATTCTACGCTTACTTCAATGCACAGGTGAGGACAAAATAACATGGGATATGCGAGCATTGTATTCCAAAATGAGCTAAAGACCGAATTTGAAGGGTTTATATAATTCTGTGCCACAACAGCTTAAACAAGAGAAAATATTTCTAAAACTATGGCATCTAACAGACATACTGGTCCAGACATTGCCGTGAGAAACTAAAAAGAAGTCTAGACTTCTTTTCTAATATGGCGATCGCCCTCTTACCACAAAAGTAATGAAAATAATCCTTTCAAGGGAGACGCAGACAGTCTGAACTAATTTCGTGTTTTTCTTTAATGTCCCTTTAATGAAAGATTCACCCTTATGTTGGACTTGAACAAACCTTTTTCTCCTTTTGGGCAGCAAGTGTAGAACCTTGCTGATACAAACCCGTTGCATATGAGTATGATTTCCTGGCGCCAACATTCGCAGTCGAGAACACAAAAAATGACCCAATTAAGTTATGCATATATTTACCGCTGCATATGTTTCTGGAAAACACGGTCTTTTGGCACCAACGTTCATTTTTCCGACCGTTAAATCCCATGTAAACAAGAAACGGTGTGAGGTGTGCACGATCGAGAACAGTAAAAGTCCGACGTATCAGCCTCCCCGCAATATCCGCCCGCCCGTCTCACGTGAAAACGCTGGCGCACTGCTTCGTTCCGATACCAGCTAATCTCTTGCCGGGTCGCCGCACCCTATTGCAATAAGCATCTTCACCTATGTTTTAGTGCACATGGGACGTAGTGCCGATGGAAGCGTACTGCACGCTTTTAGGAGGCAATAACCCAAATGCGCATCTGTTCCCTGCTGCAGGCGGCACAATGTCACGTTACGCCGCAGCAACATCCGGCGTCACCCATGAGCTCAATTTCGATTTGGTTTGGTCGCCGTCTGAAAACACTATGCAATAGGAAAACAGAAAACTCCAAAACGCATCTCGGGCGACTGAAGCCTCACCAGCCCGTCGGCATCCCGTGTCGCAACGCTTCACATTACGTAGATTTAAACTACAGTAGAGCCTGTCAAATTTTTTAGTTACATCGGATGGTACGTTTCCTTGTTTGTTTTTTCTAAACATATGAGCGAGGTTCTACTGTACAAGGCCAATAAAATGAACACGTTCACAGAGCCCATAAGGGCGTTAAAAACTTCAGTACAAAAATGCTGCTGCCTCACGACTCGTATTCTTGGGTATAGCACAGACAACACTCGCACACAGTACCACTGAGCACACAATTTTTTTTTCTGGTTTATAGAGAGACACAAGGTCACTATTCCATTGTTTACATTTCTTTTTATTGATCTTGGATGCTGCCAGCATTAAAATGTGCGTTTCTTAATCCTGGTAAAAAAAAAAGTATAGTCGCGCCACACTAATATTATAAAGAAAATTTGCAACAATCTAGGTTCACAAATGACAGAAAAGACTGCACAATGCACGAAGAGGCCACGACTGCAGAACATTTTCCTGTGCAGAAGTCACAGATGAACAGTGTAAGTAGCACTGCAACGTTGCCATTTCGGCCAGACACACTACATTTTTCATCCCATGTATAATATTTTTGAACATTGAACAAATTTTTAAGACATTGCATGGAGCGTACAGCACAATCCAGTTTGTTCCGGTGGGTTTCCCAAAGAGGCACACAATAAATTGCATGTCCCCAGGTGGCTATTCAAAAACATTCACCAATAAACTTTCTTTAATTATTCAGTTTAGGACACATGTTTTAATTGCAAATTTAAACCGAGTAGTAGCTAAGTCATGCCTGTTATAAAAGCAGAAATCCTAAGACTAGCACCAGATTCAAGGTACCCATCGCCAAAATCTGCTGAAAAATCCATTAGCGTTCCAGGAAGATCATCCTAAATTCATCTACACATGCTTTTGTAGAACTATTCATTGCAATGCCAATATTTTAGTTTAGGCTGAATACCTCGAAAGTAGTGCTGGTCTTGCGACTTCTTCCAAGCAAGCATAAATTCCATTATAGCACAGCTTCAATTTTACACTTGCAATGCGTGCCCTAAAGTGGATAATTAAAAAGCTCATTATTGAATATTTTTAATTAGCCACCTGCACATTAGCCATCTTTTCCAGAATTGCACCTGAAGAGATGGTACAGCGCTATCTGTCGCAGGCAAGGTTAAAAAAAAATTTGTACAAACTAAGAAAGATTTGGTACAATTTTCCGAGATGCAAAGCTGAAGGCTATAGGCATCTTTGGATGGTCGTTTTCGAGCGCTCTAAAGCACTCCCAAAAGGCTGAGCTTGTTTGGATGGTCGAAAAGGGGCACTCTGGCTACATTCGGATGGATCTTTCCAATCGCCGGACTCCCAAAAGGCGCTACCAGTATCGCTATCGAAGCATTCTACAAATATGGTCGTTTCGAGCCACATGACCCAACCAGTTCCTTTGGTTGTGCTCGCGAAGGGGGACTCTACCTCTAACTGCTCTGAAAAGAAGCCAGCTGTTTGGTTGGCACACGATACCTCCTACTTGGATTGAGAGTGACTCCGGAATTTGTATGCTTGGATTTGGAGGATCACAGCGGCCATCCGAAGATGCCATAATAACCCAACAAAAAAGCTGTGCATGTTGAAGAATGCGCTAAGGCTTTTATATCGAGCACAGCCCACTTTAACCAATCTACTACTGATCTGCAGTTTTAGATGACTTTCCAAACATGGCCAATGAAGCTGCGCTTGCAAAACCAAAACAATCAAAATTAATTTTAAAAAAAATTAAATAAAAGGGGGCTGCACACGTTTATGTTCAAGTTTCTTCCAGGAGACCCTCCATCACCCAATTCCCGATGTGCTCACTCAGTCATTGTAAAGCGATTTGCGATACAACCAAAAGGTAAATCACCACTGGAATTTTTGGCAAGAACTACCAAGATACTGATGGTGATCTGCCTTAGTCTGGCAGCAATCATCTTCAATCCAATTCAAGTCATAATCGAATTGAAACGGGCGAAACAAACATGTAGCTCATGCTGCTCAATGGCTGCAAGTAAACGCACGCAGCATTCCGACACTTTTGCAACGTTGCCTACGTTTCAGGAAGTCAGCGTATGGTCAGGTGTACAATGTCGTTTGCTCTTCTCCACTGTGACACTAATTACTAGCTGCTATGCGATCCGATGTCGTACGTCACCTGACTGATTCAACTACGACCACATCCATCACGTGAATCCAGCTCAAGAGTGCACTGAAGCACAGACATCAATGGTTGGAATTCATAGCACAGCCTCGCATTCCAGTAGGGACAACACACTTAATACGACCTTATGTATAAACAAATAGCAAATTCTGCAGTCTGAAGGAATATGTACACAGTGAACAAGCAAAGAAGCAGCTTTGCAAGACCCTGGAAGACCAAGCACGAGGGGAGCTCAACTGCCACACTGCTAATGCAAAACTTCCAGCAATACAACATACGGTACTAAATGCTACGCTATTAAAAGACAAACTGCAACGAAAGTTCAGGTTACATGAAAGGCCTTGTTTCAGATGGAGCAGATATACAGCAGCCTCCATGCAAAATTTCACGCTTGAAATATTAACAGATGCGTCACGAAAAGCTAGCAAAAATAGACATTTCTGATACCGAGACTGACAATACCACCACCGTAGCATTTGCCAGAAATGACACGGAACGTTCTACCAGTTGGCGTGACCTCCGAGACTGGCCGGCACCTGTGGCGTGCCGAAAATCTCTGAAGCCATGATCAGGGATTTATACCATATCCGCTCGCCAGGTCTGCTCACTACCATTTTCTGCTTGGGTGCCATTTGAAGGATGTTGACAAGAAAATTGGACAATTACCAGCCCTGCAGCTTTGCTAAAAGAATGCTTCAATAGTATGTTACTCATATATATAACCAATTTACCCAAAGTGAAATTTTGTTAGTCATCCTTTAACCCTAGCTTAGACACACAGCCATAGTTGATTTTTGTCGCAATTATACACGTGGGAGATAAAGACAGCTTCAGTGCCTGTAGGTTGCTCTTTGAGTGCATCTGCGCATAGTAATCTAACATGCAATTTGGTAGTGTGACTACGGATGACAACACATACTCTTTCTTAGAAAGTGCAGCACTCCCTGGCCGAATAAAGGCCCAACACAAGCTTTCTGATGCACCCAACTTGTGGCCCCCTTTGACAGGGTCATTTCAAAGCTCTGCGACAGTGGCAAAGGTTCGTGAAACATAAAATTCAAGCTCCACTCCGAGGATAAGCATCCCCTAAAAGTCATCACCAGGTTTTATTATAGCTATTGCAGTCAGCTTCACCTTATAATAAAGCTTACCACTGCCTTACATGACTCCTGAAGCACTGTAGAATGACTATTCAGAGACCGCCTTAGAGTGCTAGCAGTGCTCGGAGGCAAATTTCTATTGCAGGTTTGCAACACATTGCCCTTGCCCCAAAGAGACCCATGCGAACTTTGATACATTTGCATCTTTTATGCAGGTCACCTAAATATTTTGCGAAAGCATGGTAAATGTTGTTCAGACAAGGATCCACACCTCGACCAGGATTTTATTAAGCCACATGTGTCAGTAATAAGTACTATCCCTTTGCACAACAGTTGGTAACCAACGAAATTGGCTAATGTGTTTCAACGTCACAAAATGTAAAAAAAAAAAAAAAAAACATTTAGTGCACTACTTGGACTAGGCATGGGTAAACTGCACACAAAATCGAAGCAACTAAATACAGGCAGAAAATGGTGGAGCTATTAGATACCACCTCCTCACTTAATTACGATATGCATCTCTAACACAGAAGGCCAGTGCTGTGCAAAAGACACAAGCACATGCAAAATGAGCTTACAAGACAGACATGTGCACAGATCCAAAACTACACACTTAAGATAACACTTGGGATTCGCATTTCAAAAAACAAAAGTCTTCTTTTTACAGCACATAAATAGGCTGGCTACTAAAAGGCGATACCACAAGCCCACGTGTTGTTATTCTGATGATCATGTAACTACATAAACCAACTGCTATGAACAGCATATCATGGTTTTCGCATATGAAAAAGTTATTCATAATCAGGGGAGAAGGGCTGGCATTCTCAAGATATTTAACAGTATGAACCAGTCTCCACATTACCGCAAGAACCATCTCACAGTACTCTACGTGCTACCAGCATTTGCACTATCGGACTTCTTCACAGGCACGTGTAGGGAGAAAATAAATAATAAAGCTAAATACTCACATACGCAGTCAATTTTTTCTAATAACGTGCTCACCGCATCATCCAATGGACAGTTCCACACTCGAAAAGCAACAGTAGAAAGTCAAGGGAGAGGGGAATAGAGAAGGAGAAAGAAAGTGCATTCGCACATATACAGCACAGCTTTCCCCGAATCCTCTCTCCTCATTGTGCATGCTACCAGACAGCAACTATTCCTCCACCCAACGCAATCCACTCAAGCAGTCACTTCTGCCACCACGCAGAAATCATGGCACGCCTATGCTAACACACAGTGCTGTGGATGGATGTGCACAGCTAAAACAACTTCTAGAGCACACACACACGGCACTAGCGCGACAGAGGTCGATATCGGTCTGTGTCGGTGAGGGCATGCCAAAAGAGTGAGACATGCAGAAGTGACAGCTGAAACAATACTACTGGGAGAAATGCACAGGGACAGAGACCAGGCGGCCAGCGTCCCGGCCAATAAGAGCAAATGTCTGCTGAGCAGGAAGATCAGAGTGCATGTTCCGCGCTGCTTGTTTTTGGCAGGACCGTCTCAGGCTTCACTCTCTCCAGCGGTGAGTTCCTCGTCAAGGATTGGAACGATGAGATTGTCCTTTGACATCAGGTTATACTTGGTCACAAACGTGGTAAAACGGCGGCAGAGGCAAGTCTGCTTCTGCAGATAGAAGAATAAGCACATGTTCAGAGCACTGCCAGTTGAGAATGCAAGCAAAAAATCAGTGCAATACAATATTTACGTTCCTGAACATTCACGGCCACTGCACTACAAGGGGTATTTCTGATGTTTTTCTCAGGCGTATTAGAATCATGTAAATACGGTGATTCAGCCACTGAGTCAAGCAGAAAGAGCAATATTTTTGTTTTCCCATGTCACTGGCACCTCCACAAAACCAAAACTAGCAAAGCCTAGACGATTTAGAAGTTGCTGACTGCACCTCAACCAAGGGACAAGCCAAGCTGTCAAATTCCAAAGGCAAAATTCGCGAAGTTTGGCATATGGCTACCGTGCGTCCAGTGTTTGTTCCTATATAGCGACAAGGTTTCGAGCAATTTCTTTTGAATTCTTATTACTCAATTATCAAGCAGCTTCATGCTTCAAGCAACTTCACCCTTGATGTACATGCTGACAAGGGCAGCAATTAAGCGAGGAAAATGCCAGACAATGCCTGCTGCAAAAAAAAAAAAAAAAGGCGCTGGCATTCGGCTATTGGAGGTTGCCAGCACCCACTCACACTCGTACACACTCGTACTCATGTCCACTCTAAATCACTATCACTAAATTTCCTTTGTACTCGGCGTTAACAGGCGCCTAACTCCTGTTCACTCGCAGCCTCTGTCAATCACTAATGCTTTATCTACCGCCTATTAAATGAGTGGGGAGAGAGAGTAGTGTCCAAAATGCACTGCCAGCATAAACTCCTGCGAAGTAATGTCATCTAAAACAATTAACCTTTATTAAATTGTCAGGAGAGGAGATTCGGTGTGTGCATTGACCATACTTTCGTATATCTGTAGCAACAGCATGACAATGGTCGAAATACAAACTGGCCAGGTCACAGGCAAGCATATGGGTGTAATCCACGTGCCAACAAGCTTAATTTTTTTTTTGCCCCCTTGTGGAGTAAAATCCCTTACTTTCTGCCAAATCCAATATTTCAGACTCCAGATATTTAATTATTAACTCCAGATTATTCAGACATCTCTGTTCTCACCGAGTTCGAAATATCGGTCCGCAACTGTACCTGAATAAATGCTCAAAAAGAAAATGAAAACTGAGCATTTTGCAAAACTGCAAAGCAATAGCTGCACAATAACAGCGACAGCTAATTCAATAACAGCAATAGCTCTAATATGACAATAGAGAACTGTCACTTGTGTCCTTTTTTTTCAATTTCACTTCGTACCTCGTGAGGCACTGTTGTAAAAATGTTGTTCTACGCCAGTTACTCTGTCCTCTTTCGGTTTATCGCTGCTAACACCTTCTTTGCTGTCTTCCACAATCACAGTGACTATATTCGTTTCTTAGCTTTAATATGGGTTATGCGAGTCTACATTATATCCAGTCAAATAACAAATGCGTCGCTGTAAACCCCACATAGTGTTCAACCATCCTTTGTAATAAAAAAAAAAAGAATAAGAGAAAGCACAGTGCATTCCATGTTACATACCGTATAGACTCGTGCAAGGGCCGCACCCGTGTAACACCCCCAAGTTTTTAGCCCAAAATTTGTAAAAAAAAAAAAAAAAATTTCAACGGAGAAGCAATTGCGTTCGGTGCCCCAATGCCGCGCGCATTGGCAAATTTTTGTGCAGTGCATACTTTGGCGTGCCTCTACTACAGTGTAGACCGCTTATAACGTAAGTCGCCAGAATCGCGAATATCCGCACTATAACCAAACCAACAATTTTCAAGGCCCACACATATTCAAAACATGTGCACCGAGCCGCCACGCGTATGTGACAGTCGAGGAATGCGGCTAGAACGTTTGCATTCGATTTACAGTCGAATCTCGTTAATTCGAACCAAATTACGCGGCGGCGCCTCCGACCGGCATTGCTCCGGCACCGCAGTAAAAGCTTAGCTGAGAGCCCTTGTCACGCGCGAACAAAACAAAAAAAGAAAGAAAAAAAAAATGCGGTGGAAATTTCACCTTCTCTCAAATGGCAAGGTTGCAGATTCTGTGTTGCGCCGGAACATGCGTGTACGTGCCGACATCTCAGCCACGCTACCGTAGCCACGCGTAGAAAATGGCAGTGAACCCTTCTTTCTCCTTTATGCTTTCTCTGCTTTTTAGTCACGTGTTGACCTTGCACACTGCGGCTACGGCGCAGAGGGAAGCCGCGGCACTGTCCCAGGCCACCCAACGAAACTGCCCACGCCGGCAAACGCCCGCTTCCCCATAACAGCAGAAAACGAAACTTCGAGGAGCTGGCGCCGGGCCAGCTGGAGCGGCGGCGCCTGCAAGGCGGCGGGCGCGCACGGTGACAGTCGAAAGTGAGTGAGCTACGAGTGAGGGCAAGGGAAGCCTCCTGTTGTATAGGAAAGAAGATGAGGATGGTGGCACGGGGACACAAAATAAAGAAGATGATGTTCAAGCAATGGATGCATCGTTCCTCTGTGTTCTAAATACAAAATATTGGCGACGAGATTTCAACCCATGCACGTGCAACAGTCCTGGTAATTTCTGCTGCATCACCACAATGAGCATTGCGGAATTGAACCGCCACCACCTTTCCTGCCTTCGCCTGGTCATTCGGCTGTCCCATGGGACCAGTGGAAGCAGGCCTTTCAGACGTACATGGTGGCTTCTGGAGCTTCAGAGCTTCCAGCCGAACGCCGAAAAGCTATCCTGCTCACATGCCTTGGTATGGAGGGGCAGCGGATCTTCTCTACACTGAGGCCAGCAGACTTGCAGTCTGGCTCTGCTCCCGCTACTAGTCCTTCGAGCACAGGTGACACCGGGTCGACAAATGACACGTATGACTCTGCAATCGCCCTGCTTTCGGATCATTTCAAGCGTTCAGTCAACGTCATCGTGGCTCGACAACGGTTCAGTCGCCGTGCTCAGCATGCAGGTGAGACAGCGGAAGAATACGTCTCTGCTTTACAAATCCTCATTGCAGACTGTAATTTCGGACGCCTCGCTGATGAGATGCTACGTGATCAGTTTGTCTCGAAAACGACGAATCATCATTTACGTGAGCGGTTACTTTTTGAGGGCTCATCACTGACGCTCTCACGAGCTATAACAATTGCTAATCAGTACGAAGAAGCCGTGAGTCAGGCTAAGGAATTTTGTGACGATGCTTCAGTTCATCACGTTAAAACCGTGCAAAGCTCTTCTCAGTCTTCTGAACAACCAAATGAACGCACAATTTGTAATAAGTGCAAAGCCAAAGCATCTGAGCATCCCGTACAAGGTGCCACTAACCTTCGAGCTTGCTATCGTTGTGGAGCGACTGATCATCTTGCAAACAGTCCTGCATGTAAGGCCCGCAAGCGCAGATGTCGTCGCTGCGAGAAGATTGGCCACTTAGATTTTATGTGTAGGTCGTCTGGATATTCAGCTAGAGTTCGACAAGTTGATGACGACGACAACGCTAGCTCCCAGAGTAGCGGAAAAACAGTTTGTGTTGTCAATGGAAACAAGCATGGCATTTACGCATTCGTCGCTGTGGAAGGTCACCCTATGTCACATGTAAGAGGCCTCCGGTGGCGCGAAAAAGAAGAGGAGCACGCGATGCCTGGTGTTCCGAACGGCGCGAGCTCGCGAGGCGCACGAACCGAGGCATAGTCGAGGGATGAACGGCGCTGTCCGTTGAGTTTCAACGTGGCACCGGGTCAGGAAGGTCGCATCTCCAGCTATGTTCTGGCGACGGGAGACTTGGGGGTCTGGTTGAGTCCGCGACGCTGGCCGTCCAAGGTGTGGCCGTCGACCTCGGCAAGTTCGGGCGAGGCTCCTGGACGGGCTGCAGCTTCTCACGGCAGGACCAGGCACCCCAGAGAGGATCCCCCTTCTGCGGCAGACCGGCACGTTTGATTCTCCTCGGGACGCCACGTCGGCACTCACGAAGAGATTGCGACGCATCCCGACGCTAGGCCTATCCAGGTGGGCCTAAGCAACGCCGAGCGCCATCGCTGACGAGCTGACGAGCTCTTCACCAACGAGCTCACCGCCGACAAAAGAGACAACGCGAGGCGTCGGCACCTATGGCATCCGCAACGCTTCGGACGAGCCCGACACGGACGCGACAAGAGCCTCAAGACGACGATCTGTAAGAGACGATCCCGTTTCCGATTTACGACGCAGTTAGGCCGGGGCCAAGGTGGCCAGACTTTGGCGAGAAAAGCTAAGACTGATCGAGAGACTTTAAGGCGGAGCTAGGCTCCGGAAATGAGATAGCCGTTTTCTAGTAGTGTTATATTTAGTTAGAGATTTGGAAGTTCTTTTAAGTAAGCCTTTTCGCTGAATTATGTCTAGTTTTGCGTGCCTTTAGTTGTTTAGTTGTGGTTTTAGTGTTGTGTGTCGCATGTGTTCACCGTCCTTGTATATATTAAATCTTCGTTTGCCGTGCCACTAGTCGTCTCTCTCCTCCATCGAGAGTAGCGCATGCTCGCAACTCTCCGCACTCCCAAGTAAAGGTGACACCCTATCTCGTTTCTAGTTGATACGGGATCTTCTGTCACTATCCTGACTGAAGAACTCTATCACCAGTTTTTTGCAAGCACTTACCCTTTGAAACCTACCTCAGTGCAGCTTTTCGACTACTCCAAGTCAAAGATAAGAGTTCGAGGATGTTTTGTCGCTTCAGCTGCGTTCCAAGACAGAACTGCTTGTATTCTTCTGTATGTTGTATCTGAAGGCACCACTGTACTGGGCTTAGACGCAATTGCAGCACTACAGATGAATATTGAAGGCAAATCGCTTCAGTGTCTTGCATTGGCCTCCAGCACTCCTACATTGCCAGCTGAGCTACGTTCAGAGTATGAACACCTCTTTGACAAACAGCTCGGACTTGCCAAAGGATTCAAACACAAAGTTAAGGTTCATGATTCCGTGCCACCCGTTGCCAGCAAGCTACGACGGCTGCCGTTTACCCTCCGTGAACAAGTGTCGGCTGAATTGCAGCCGACACTTAATAATATCAATTGCCATTGATATTATTGGCCCATTTGAGCAAGCTCCCACCAAATGCCGTTATGCAGTGACGCTTATTGATTATCACAGCAAATGGCCAGAAGTTTTTTTTTTTCAAGACGTTTCTACGGCGACGGTCAAGAACTTTCTGCTACAAGTGTTTTCTCGTGAAGGCTACCCGAGTGAAATAGTTTCCGACCACGAACCGCAGTTCAGCTCAGTTGAATTTGAAGAATTCCTTCAGGAACGTGGCATACGCCATTGCTTTTCTTCTGTTTACCACCCGCAAGCAAACTGGCTTGTAGAAAGGTTCAACAGAGTCCTCAAATCTGCTGTCCAGATGGCAGTATACGAGCGGCGTGATATCCGTGTCGCCGTGACAGACTATTTGGGGGTCCACCGCTGCACACCTCACGCCACAACGGGATTTGCACCCGCCGTTTTGCTGCACGGACTGCCACGAACACGCTTAAGCATTGTTGGATTACCGGATTCTTCATTTCACGAAAATCCAGCACAAGCGATGAAATGGCTGCGCCAACGTGTCAGACAAAACCAAGCATCTTCCAAACTTTACACAGACTGCCGTCGCGGAGCCCGGACAAGACACTTTGCCGTCGGCGACTACGTCCGCGTGAGAAAGTCGTCAGTTCACAGGGAAAATATCTTTGCGCTTTTCGAAACCGAAGCAGATTATTGAGCAACGAGGGCCAGCTTCATTTCTTTTGGATGATGGTCGAGTGTGGAACGCCTCCAAATTTCAAGCGATGCACCCAGAAGCTGCGGAGAAGTTCACAGGCAATCGACCTGGTATTCTAGAATGGACTCTACCACTACCTGACGAGTCTCTTCAAGGTAGTGTATTTCCTGCGAGTGAACAACATGCTGACTGTCCATCTACGTCACGGCAAGAAAGAGCAGCACAAGCCAGCAGTGAGTCAAGTACTCAGCCGTCTTCACTGCAGGACAAAATGACCGGCCAACCCCCACGGAAGAGCGCACGAGTTAAAAGAACTACGTTGAAGCTCAGGGACTATGCGTTACGCAAGTGATAGTTTTTTTTTTTATCAACCGGGAAAATGTTGTATAGGAAAGAAGATGAGGATGGTGGCGCGGGGACACAAAATAAAGAAGATGATGTTCAGGCATCGGATGCATCGTTCCTCTGTGTTCTAAATACAACACCACCGAAGCGGCGGAGTTGCCGAGGCGAAATCCACTTCCCTGCCGCCCTCCTCCCTCACATTCCGCGGTCTCCGCGTGCGTCCTTCGCCATGCCGTGCAGGCGCCGCCCGCTCCCTGAAGTTTCGTTTACTGCTGTTATCGTGAAGCGAGCGTTGGATGGCGTTGGCAGTTTCGCGGCCCTCCGCGCCGTGATATTTCACGACTCGCACTCAATATTCTGGTTTCAGCCTCACTGGCTGTTTGTTCGCACCACATGCCCTTCTCCTCCATATCGTCTCTCTTTCTTCCTCGAGCACTCCTTGGGGCGCCCGTTTGAGGGGAGCGTTCGTCGTCTCCGCTGACTTCTGTACTCCCAGGCAGCCGCACTGTAACCGGTATTTCGTTTCCCGCAACTGCACTATAAGCAATACATGTATATATGGAGTGCTATGGGAAAATTAACGGGAGTCTGAAAACACCGCACTATATCCGGTCCTGCACTATAAGCGGTTACGTTATAAGTGGTCTATACTGTATATGGCGAGAGGTGTGCATTGACCTCTGATGCAATGGTACATCCAGGGATCCAGAGTTGCACAAGTGCCTGGCTGCACTGGCCCCATTTTGACCAAAAGGTTTGGTCCTGTGTAAGGGTGCACCTCGTCAAACATGTGAAAAAAAGTGTGGCAATTACACAAGTCTACACGGCAATGCTCAAGGGCAACCTGCTGTGCTTGCAGCTAGGAATGCAGTCTACAGAACGCATTTTACCACAGCAGTCAGCTTCCACAATTTTTCAAAATTTCCCTTCTACGATGTCGCGCAAAGGAAGTCGTCTGTCATTCTCACACAAACCCCACCACTGCTATCATTTTCCCATTGTGCACTACACCGCCAACAAATTTTTGATGTGAAGCATGTTTTGCCACTTGCCAGGCACTTTCCAGAACAGTGATTTTCAAATGGGGGTCCGCGTAAACGACGCCCGCAAAATAGAGGTGTGCGAATATTCGAAAAGCTCGAATATTATCAAATATTATATATTCAATATTTGAATTCACTTCGAACAATACGCGGTCTGTTAGAAAACTATCCGACCTTTTTTTTAGAACACCTGATGGATATGAAACAAGTGCATCAGCCAACCTTGAACCTTCGTGCTTCCCATCTGCCGATAGCGTCAGTCGCTGCGACGTAGCGTTTAAGTGAGGTAGTGCGCAGTGCTCTCGTCGGTTTTTTTATTGCAAGGAAAATGACGGAGCAACTGGAGCAGCGCTACTGCATCAAATTTTGCCAGAAACTGGGCGACAGCCAAGTGAAAACCATTCAGCACACAGCACACAGATTAAGGAGGGGTACAACCGGTTTAAAGACGGCCGCACATCGGTGGAAAGTGAGCTACGCTCCGGTCGACCATCAACATGCCAAAATGACCAGGTCATTGCCGAAGTGAACGCTGTGGTGGTGCGGGACCGTCGTGTGACCATCCGAGAAATTGCGCAAGAGGTGCGCATCAGCACTTTTTCTGCACATTCCATTAGGACCGAAGATTTGGCCATGAAAAGAGTGGCGGCGAAATTCATGCCGAAGCTACTAACGGTGGAGCAAAAGCAACTTCGTGTTGAAGTCTCACAGGACATGCTAGATTCCACGAACAGTGACCCCGACTTCATGAACACCATATTCACTGGTGACGAGTCTTGGGTGTACGGGTACGACCCGGAAACCAAATCCCAGTCGTCAAAGTGGAAGCGTTCTACATCACCAAAACCAAACAAGGCACACCAAGTGCGCAGCAACGTCAAAGTGATGCTGACTGCTTTCTTTGACTCCCGCGGTGTGGTACACCACAAGTACGCACCACAGGGTCAAACAATCCCCAAAGAGTACTACAGGCCTATGTCCTCCATTGCCTATGTGATCCTGTGCGGCGCAAGAGACCAGAGTTGTGGTTAACAGGAAATTGGTGCATCCATCACGACAATGCTCCTGCACATTCCTCGCACTTGATTCAGACTTTTTTGGCGAAAAACGAGACTCATGTAGTTCAACAGGCCCCTCACTCTCCCGATATGGCTCCCTGCGACTTCTGGCTGTTTCCCAAAATCAAGACGCTATAGAAAGGAGCGCAATTTCAGACAAGAGAGGACATTAAGCCTGCAATGACAGCTGAGCTAAACTCCATTCCGAAAGAGGCCTTCTCGGAATGCTTCCAACAATGGCAGCACTGCTGGGAGAAGTGTGTGGAGTCCCAAGGAGACTACTTTGAGGGTGATTAGGTTTCCAACGCTCCAGTTATGCCAGTTTTTTTTTCTTCAGCAAAAGGTCAGATACTTTTCTAACAGACCTCGTATATAATCGAAACATGTTCAAATATTCGGTTAGATACGAATATTCGAATGAAATCAAATATATTGCTGGCTGTGCGGGTGCAAACACAGTTCTTAGCATGTGATTCTATCTAATCTAAGAATCTTAGGGCGATACTGTGCTGAATTTTGTGATAATTTCGTGCTGCTGGCGAAACTTTGCCCCTCTAAAGCACACTTAGCCACTAAACGTGTAAACATTGCGGGAAAGCCGGCCTTTCAGTAGCATAGGGTACGCCACCTCTAATTATGAGCTTATTAATTGGCGGAAAGTGCGATGACTAACGACTGGCACAGGATCAAATGCCTCCGAGTTTACGGGCATCTGTTGCGGTATAGTAAGGCACAGGCAGTGCTAACGTATGGGGCAGAAATTTGGAGGTTAACAAAGAAGCTCGAGAACAAGGGACTGCACACAGAGCGATGGAACGAAAAATGTTAGGCCTAACGTTAAGAGACAGGAAGAGAGTGGTGTGTATCAAAGAGCAAACGGGGATAGCCTATATTCTAGTTGACATTAAGAGGAAAAAATGGAGCTGAGCAGGCCATGTAATACGTAGGATGGATAACCGGTGGACCATTAGATTTACAGAATGGATACCAAGAGAAGGGAAGCGCAGTCTAGGACGGCAGAAAACCAGGTGGGGTGATGAAGTTAGGAAATTTGCAGGCGCATGTTGGAATCAGCTAGCGCAATACAGGGGTAATTGCAGATTGCAGGGAGAGGCCTTCATCCTGCAGTGGACGTATATATAATCTGATGATGATGACGACTAAGGCACAGGCTGGCAAGGACAGCCAGTGGGAATTACTAAATTTTCCAAGTTAACATGAACCAAATACACAATGTAATTTAGTATAACAGCTTACTACAGTTAAACCTGCTTATAACGAACCTCTATATAACGAATTCCTGGATATAATGAAGTTTTTCTATTCCCCGCCATTACTCCATAGAAGCACATGTACAGTAAAAGCTCGATGATACGAATCTCACGGGGTCACGGAAAATATTCGTATTAGCCGAAATTCGTATCATCGAAACACAATTAAAACTACTGTCGAATCTCGATAATTCGAACTCGAAGGGGCCCGAAAATTTGTTCGAATTAAAAGGACGTATTTTTGAAGTATTCGTGCACCATAGCACGATGCACGAACGGTGCGAGTCGTGAAATATCGCGGCGCGCAAGCGCACAGCAAGCGCGGGCCACGAAACTGCCCACGCCGGCTAACGGTCCCGGCTAACGGTCGCTTCCCGATAACGACAGAAAACGAAGCTTCAGGGAGCGAGCGGGCGGCGCCGGCACACGGGTGCACGCGGAGACCGTCGAAGGTGAGGGAGGAGGGCGGCAGGGCATCGGATTTGGCCGCGTCAACTCCGCCGCTTCGGTGGCTCCCCTTGCCCTCCCTCTCAACTCCCTCGTAGCTCTCTCACCTTCGACTCCATGCGCACATCTCCGTGCGCACCCGCCGCCGTGCTGGCGCCAGCTTATTTTAGCCGCCCCCTGAAGTTTCGTTTTCTGCCGTTATCGGGAAGCGAGCGTTTGCGGGCGTGGCAGTTTCGTTGGCCCGACTGTGCCTCCGCTGCTGCTTCCCTCTGCGCTGCTACCGCAGCATGCAAGGTCAACATGCGACTAGAAAATAGAGGAGAAGGGTTCACTGCCATTTTATCCGCGTGGCTGAGACGTCGGCACTAGTGTGTGCTAAAATACTAGAGTGTTCTAGACTGAGTGTCTAGAACACTCTAGTCGGCACGTACACGCTTGTTCCGGCGCGATGCAGAAACGGCGACCTTGCAATTTGAGAGACAAGGAAATTTCCGCCGCGGGCTTTTTTTTTTCGTTCCTTCGCGCGCGGCATTGAGAGGTCTCTTTTGAGCTTTTGCTCTATGGCGGTGTCGGAGCAATGCCGGTCGGAGGCACCGCCGCGTGATTTGGCGCGCTGCTAAGAGCATTGTCGGTGCGCGGTATGTTCGAAATAAGTGCGTTCGAATTCGCTTGCTTCGCGTTGACGTTGAACGAAAGCACGTTTTTCATGATAGTCTCGCTGTGCAACAATTGTGCTGAGTGTTGACGTTGCGAGGCCTAGCTCCTTGGCCAACTCCGTCGCTTCCTCTTGGGATCCTCATCGACCTTTCGAAGAATGTCTAATTTCTCTTTAAAGGAGAGTGCTTTCCGCTTGCGAGACATAGCTCGCTGCGACTAGGCAAAATGGCGCAAGCACGAATAACGCGGCCCGAAGCGCAGCAGCCACTCCATCTGACGGCTCGCAGAAAAGGATGGAAAAGTACAAAAGCACCAAAAGCGCCACCGCTTCAATCTCTTCGCGCCCAGTCGCAGAGTCCGCGCTGTCTGGCGCCGCGCCTCCGCACCAAAAGAGAAGGAGAGAAAGCGCGTGACTGCGCGCTCTTTCGTGGCCGTCGGTGGGGCAGCGTTTATTCGTATCAACCGACGCAGGCTGAAAATCGATTCGTAACAACCGTTCTCTAGCACGTTGCAAAGTAATGGGGCTCGGCCGGAACCACAGAAAAATTTGTATCATCCGGAAATTCGTATTAGCCGTGATCGTATCATCGAGCTTTTACTGTATTTGAGACCTCTACGTAACGAAGTGGCAGCGAGAGACCCCCTCGATATAACGAATTTTCCCATCCGACAACCTAGAGATTTCGCCCCAAATTTTATCATTTTTGCGCGAGCAGCAACCGGAAGCACCTTCTCCGCCGCGACGGAATGCGAAGTGAGCACACGTGTGCGAGGCGGGCCTGCATCCCTCGACCCGGTGATCTTGGCGCCGCGTGCGTGACCTTTCCCCCTCCCTTCATTCAAGCCTGACCCTGCCGCTTGCTGCAGCTGGCCTTGCCCGCCAAGCCAGCACTCTCTGCTTTTCCAGTTGATGTTGCAGACGCGCTGGAACACGCTGTGACACATCACACTCGATGAGCGCGGACGCGCGCTGTCAAGCGCTGGCGGCGTGTGGAAGCGCCACTGGAGAAGCGAGCGAAGTGACCTTCATGCTGTTGTCTATCGCTTCAACGCAAACTGAGCGCCGAGAACACACTGCACGCACAAAGCTACAAGCCGCGGACGCACCTACACTGCTAGACTCTGCCCCAACGCAGATCGCTTTCAACATACGGCCCGCGCGACAGTGCGCCGCCGCATAGTACACAGTTGATGCTAGAGTACAGTACAACGCCGCCCCGCTATCTCTCCCCCCTCGCTCCCTCACCGGCGCCTCGAGCGCAACGGAAGAAGGCACGCTTCCTCCCTGCTTTTCTTGCGCGCGCGAGATTTAGACGCAGTCGTCGGCTCCCCTCGCACGATTTCACTCGCACATACAGCATACGGCACGCGGCAACTGCGTTATCGCCCGTGGACTTTATACGGAAGATCTATTGGCCAAAACCATGTTTAGGGCCACAAAGCGTCATAGACACCATCTTTATATAGCAAATACGGATCTCAAGGGCCATACTTTTGCTGGCGGAAACCGAAAATAGGTCATAGTTGTCGCCCCCGGCACTTTGGGCAGCCAATGCCATCATGAAGCCAACAAGCCAAGCGACATGAAAAGTCAAAATGGCCGCTCGGGCCGGCGCGGGGTGGCAGTTCGCAACGTATGATGCGGGAACGGTCCCCCAGTTGCGACGCAACTGCGGGGTTACCAATGCATTGGGTTCTATGGGAGCTGTGCCGGGACTGGCTGAAAACGACGTAACAGCCGGGAAAGCGCAGCCCCCGGGAACGTAACAGCGGGGTTCTACTGTAACACTATACGACGCTACGACGTCATCGTGACGCTCGCTCTTCGTTTCCGATGCCTCGCGCTTGTGCGAAACGACACGCGTCCACGCATCCGGTACCTGGTGTGACATTCCAAGGATGAGTGTTTCGACGAAAACGAAAAACGGGTGCGTGTTACAATTGAGGGCAAGTTAGAATCGAGTAAATACGGTAAGCGTTTCTTTTTCGAATTTTCGTGCCGAACCTGCATATAACGAAATCCTCTTTATAACGAAGTTTTTCGGGAATTTTTCAATTTCGTTATATCCAGGTTTAACTGTAGTCTAGTTTCGTAACATTGACAATGTAACTGCAATGTTCCAACATATCAAATTAACCCAACTTGGTAATAAATACATGTGCATATCACATCCGATATTCGATTCGTATACAGAAATGTTGATATTCGCACACCTCTAAAAAACAAAGAAAAAAATTGCACTTTTGTTTTTTAGCCTCGACTCATTCCCAGTTCTGGGACCTGCTCCCCATCCCAGAACTGTGGCAGCAAACCGCACAAGATATAAAAAAAGAAAAGATGTCACAATGTTTGCTGCCAATTTTTTTAGTCAAAAAGTTGTTTTTTTTCGAACTGCGAGGGGTCCCCAGCACATCCATGGCTGCGAACCACTGCTCTAGAAGATAGGTTGGCTGGTGCGTATTTCACCTCATTTGGGGCCTTTTCAATTTCAAGAATTGTGTGTCCCACGGTGGGACTTGAACTAGAATCCACATTGTGAGAGCCTAGTGCTATAGCCATTAGGCCACAATGCGTGCATTGCTGGAGAGTATAATTTACTATTCTCCTTCTATAGTGCTGGTTGGCGCATGCATCATCATCATCATCAGCCTATATTTATGTCCACTGCAGGAATAAGGCCTCTCTATGCAATCTGCAATTGGGTACCCATCTTGCGTTAGATGATTCCAACATGTGCTTGCAATTTCCAAACTTCATCACTCCACCTAGTTTTCTGCCGTCCTTGACTGCGCTTCCCTTCTCTTGGTATCCATTCTGTAACTCTAATGGTCCACCGGTTATCCATCCTACACGTTACACGGCCTGCCCAGCTCCATTTTTTCCGCTTAATGTCAACTAGAATATCGGCTATCCCCGTTTGTTCTCCGCTACACACAGCTCTCTTGCCGTCTCCTTACGTTAGGCCTAACATTTTTCGTTCCATCGCTCTTTGTGTGGTCCTTAATTTGTTCTCGAGCTTCTTTGTTAACCTCCAAGCTTCTGCCCCATATGTTTGACTGAGGACCTTAACCGAGAAAGTGGAAGAGTGGGGTTGAAGATTATTATGCAGAAGACAAACATAATGTTCAATAGCCTGGCAAGGGAACAAGAATTCAGGATCGCCAGTCAGCCTCTAGAGTCTGTAAAGGAGTACGTTTATGTAGGTCAATTACTCACAGGGGACCCTGATCATGAGAAAGAAATTTACAGAAGATTAAAATTGGGTTGGCGTGCATACGGCAGACATTGCCAAATCCTGACTGGGAGCTTACCACTGTCGTTGAAAAGTGTAGAATCAATGCATTCTAACGGTGCATGCATCATGTCAGACGGCAACAATTTGCCTAGAAAAGCGAGTGTGTGCCAATTTCCCGCTCCTTCCCATTGGCAACTAACACTTTGAGATACTATGTGACGTCCTGGCTACGGTATCGGCCCAGTCTAAAAAAAAAATGGCTGATTGTCACTGTAGTGGAGGATTCCAGATTAATTTTGCCCACATGGGGCATCTTTATAGTACAATAAAATTTAAATACACAAGCGTTTTTGTATTTCAACCCCATCGAAGCACTCGTGTTGGTAGAGTTTACCCAGCGACTACCTTCAGGACCCGCCAATGTGAAAAGGCATAGGTTGAAAGGTTTCTTGGCTGGAGGGCAACAAATGAGTCTTGCCACCACTGTCACCTACATAACTGCTCATTGTAACACAGACACGTTGCACCAACAGGTAACCCCAAATGATGCTAGATAGCCAAGTACCTGCAAAATGCTTCGCCTAACATCAATTCCCACACTGTGTGGGATCTGCACATTTTATTTTTACCAATTAAGTTCAGTCTCTTGCACATGAAACGCGGTCACATTTACCCACGGAGTAAGATAAGACAGGAGCGCCGACTCCGCTCGTCTGGAAGGGACACATTCTGCAACGTGTTCGCCAGACGGCACTACGAATGAAGAAAAACTGTAGCGGAGAGGAGCAAAGGCGCGGGGGCTCTCTCGCGGCGCCTGCTTGCCTATCCGTTTTGTTGTCTGCTTCGCGCACGCCCTGACGCCTGTAGCGCGCATAGCTCTTGCGGTTCACGGAGTGACGTTAGCAGGAGAAACAAGTCATGTATCATTTTGTTTTATTTATTTTATACAGGCCAAATGCAGGGCATTTGTCAGGTGGCCTACATGGAACTTTACAAGGCACAGGAACAGAAAATAAACAAAGACGGAAAGAAAAACTATAGCAAATTAAGGCGACATAACGGCAGTTCGGGTGGTCTCAAGCAATGAAAGACGACAGCGAAAAGAAGTTTTTACGCAAAAGCTGACGTTTATCACTCTTTTTTATCTGAGCACGCATCAAGTGCTAAGATGCTTCGCTTGCTTCTTTGCTTCTCGCGGTGCTTTTCGTGTCGCCCGGTTCTCTTGCGAGCAGAATCGCCATTCTCTATAAACATAATAATTGGGAATTCCTGCCAGTGTTTCCTGCTTATTATTTCACAAGAGAAGCTCTGATTATGTGTCTGCATAACTGGGGGAATCATCTCGAAGGCAAGGCTGAGAATTTACAGGGTAGCCAGCCGGTATTTACACTGGCTAACCTCCTTGTCTTTCTTTACCTTTCTCTCTCTCTCTACATTACGGCATGTCTCTGGGCAAGGAAAGGCACCTGCACTGTGTGTAGTTGGAAGATAAATTTAAATTGAGCTCCTCCCGTCCTTCCGCATTGGCGTCTTCTGGTTCCTCCTGGCATTCAGCATCATTGAGCTACGCCAGGCTTCCCTAAACAAATTGAAGGAAGTACAAAAGAACTGAAAGTGCTGAAAGTGCGTAGGAAGTGCTTCGAAGTCGAGGCACTTTCTTTAGATCTAGTAGGACATCACCTTTGTCTTTGCTGAAGTAACTATATATCAAAAATAAGCTGCTTCTCGAAGTGTCGTGCACATATTTTGTCCATTGCTTTAAGCGCTCGCTTATTTGAGGAATTTTTTGACGCCACTGCTGGAGTTGTTGAAGATCAGATGGCGAAGCGAAGAGCGAAAACTTCTCGCGTCCTTTGCCATAACCAGATTTACAGCCGGGAACAAAACACTGTCCTGTTGCTCAGTCTCTTCACGCACAAGTATCAAGATACCTTGTTCCGTCAGGCATGAATAAACATACTGCAGACATGGTAAACAAAGCGAGGAAGACGAAAATTTCCCACCTTCGCTTCCGCGCAGACGTAGAGGAGTGAAAAACAAGTACTTCTGTTGTGTCTTTTTGTACAGCATCATTTATCGTCTGTTCCCTCTAAAGACATCTGAAAATGTTTCGTATGCGTGCATAAAAGCGCTACCGCGTGTTTATTTGCGCTTTTATTATTCGTGCGCATATATTTTTTGTGTTTCATTGCTGTCAAATTGAGACGGCCGAGGGTCCCCGTTTGTAGCAGACGACACGCTCTGCGGGTGCTGTGCTGCCCGTTCTGCGCCGTCGTCGCCGCCGGTCTCCTCCACTCAGCGCATGCGCACATGGAAGCAAGCTGTTGAGTGTTTTCCACGCGCCTCGACAGATGGCGCTACGCGATGTATAATTTGCGTTGCACGGTTTGTCCCGAGCGAATGCGTTGCGCGGCGGCGGAGTCGGCGCTCCTGTTTATCTTACTCCGTGCATTTACCAAAGCTCATGCAAGGATGAAATAATCAAAAAAAGCATGTGCACCTACCTCAAACTCGTCAAACGTGGCTCTGTGATGGTAGTATGCGTGAGAAAATATCCGGTAAACTCTCCGGCACACAGAACCTAGCTTTGCTACCGAGGAATCTTTGATGCTAACTCTGTAAAGAACAAATTATAAATCTTTTACAAGATCTGAAATGTGAAATGCAGGCAGTAAATTTTTCTCTCTACACTGAAATGTGAGCAAGCACAGCAATTTCTAAACACAGAGCTGTATCACACAATTTAAAAGGGCCCTGAAACAACCTTTTTTTGAAACCAGAGCAACGCACTGGACTGAGTGTGATGCCTTTTCAAGAATATAACTTTTTCAGAATAAATTTTTATAAAACAGCCTAATAATGTTTACTTCTCTCATTCCCCTTTAACTGGTTACTCTCAGCTGGGGAGTACCATAGGTCGGCAGAATATGTGGATACTCATTCACCAGTATGTTTGGTAGGCTACGCACTCGCTCCCGCTCATGTGTAACCACATTCGCTGGCACTTACAATACTGCTCACCCCCCCCCCCCCCTCACCAAAAGTATCTTAAATTCATATTCACCTCCATTCACATTTGCCAGCACCCACTCACACTCGTGCCCCATTCACACTCACTCACGTCTACACATTCATACTCATGTCCAATCTAAATCACTATCACTAAATTTCCTTTGTACTCGGCGTTAACAGGCGCCCAACTCCTGTTAACTCGCAGCCTCTGTCAATCACTAATGCTTTATCTACCGCCTATTAAATGAGTGGGGAGAGGAGAGAGAGTAGTGTCCAAACTGCACTGCCAGCATAAGCTCCTGCGAAGTAATGTCATCCAACCTCAAATACCTCGATTTTGTGTACTGTAAATGCCGGAAGCCATCATGGAGCCGGAAACACGTCATGATGGGCATGTTTTGGACACTCCCTATGTGATGGTCCCTGGACAGCTTCTCGGTTAAATGATGGTAAATAATGATGGCAAGGATAACTTTTGCATTGTGAACATCCTACGCAGGGCTGCTGTCCAACAGAAGTGAGGACAACAATCCCAACTCATCAGACTTGTGCAGCCATTCGGCAGCACGGTTGTAAAAATGAAATTAAACGTTTGACAGTGCTGAAGACAGTAACTGAAAATGCTGACCACGTTTGCTAGTGTCCCACAGCCGAAGTTTTGCAGCTACAAGTCGATACACACAGTGCACAGTGTAACTTGCTCTAACAAGCCAAAGGCTAGATAAATGTCCAAGACCTAGCATGACTGTTAACTAGTAATGCTGCCAAAACACCCACAATATCCACAAGTGCAAGTAATCAAGAAGACGACAACAATTTTGGAAAATGTGCAATACCCAATGTGCATGAAATGTGTGCGATGCAGTTGCTCACAAAAATAAAGAGTTGGACAATGAATCTCTACAAGGTACTAGAGGCAACATTTGTCGCTGCTGCACTAACATAGCAAAACATTAAATTCTGCATTTTTAAAGTGCTAGAAGCATGATCTGATTACGAGGCATGCCGGACTTCAGATTAATTTTGAGCACCTGGGGTTCTGTTATGCTCCTAAATCTAAGTACATGAGCCCTCATCGAAAAGCCAGGATCAAACCTGATACCTCAAGCTCAGCAATAAAACGCCATAGGCGCAAAGACCCCAGTCAGACGGACAAATTCAGTGTCACTTTGAGCGAGTGCACTTCGCAGTTAGTCATTCACAGGATGTCGCATGGAAAGGTTTAGTGACACTAGCAGAAGTGCACTAGCCAGCAAGTGCGTTTAATGAACTCACTTCAAAGCGCGGAAGTGTATAGACTCGAGAGCATTGCTATAAGAATAAATAAATGCTCAACTGAAAAGCCCCACTACTTCCAAGATCACTTTTTGGTGATTTAAAATGTTACGTGCCAGTGACACTAGTGAAGCCATGACAAGCTTGAAACTATTTTCTAGCACCCATCAAATCGCCTGACACCAAGTCTTCCGGATACTGGATATGTTCCGTGCTTGTATTGGCTCAAAACGAATTGATGTGTTAATCAGATTACAGTATTTCTACTTTTGATTGTAAATGTTCTCGTAAATAAGTTGTTTTTTTTTTGTAACTAAATGGTAACTGTTCGTAAAACTCAAAATGGTACAAATCATATGACTTCATAGATCGTTGATGCCATCAATCCCGAAGGACATTTAGTTATGTCGTCTGGCACTACACCACCAAAATGATTCAATTATTTTTTTTGTATTAAAATTAAATTTCGGGGTTTTTCATGCCAAAACCACAATCTTATTATAATGCACGCCGTAGCGGGAGACTCTCAATTATTTTGACCACGTGGGGTTCTTTAATGTGCAATCAATGCACGGTACACGGGCATTTTTGCATTTGTAGCCTCCATCAAAATGTGGCCGCCAGGGACAGGATTCAATCCCGCAACCTCGTGCTTAGCAGCACAATGCCAAAGCCACTAAGAGGCACAGCAGGTCACCAAAGTGAAACTCAGCAAGGCAAAGTACACTTGCAAAAAGTGCACAAATTTGCCCATCTGACTTGTGTATAAGCTATTGAAGCGGTGCCAATACAGCAAACAAATTAAAAATGTTTCATCTCTGCATGATACATGGTTGCTTCTGTAGTTTTGTCATACAATATGTCTGGTTTCATTTTACATAGGTACATTACTATTGTCGTTTTAGTACTTCATTTATTTTTGGCCATACTTTTTTATGTTGTTACCAGCTATATATTTAATGAAGTTCTGTTGCAGAAAACCAGATTTACAAAAAAATTTTGCTTCTACTATATGGACCTTTAGTATCACATGATCTGCAACGGTGTTAAACAAGTGTAAGTAGTGGCACAGAGCAAATAAATAGACAAATAAGTAGTGGCATCGAGCAAATATTTAACTAATTAGCAAATTACATACAGTACAATTACACACCTGTCGAGCTAAAGCGTAGCACATTATAAAGTTTCTTACCGGCTTGGAAAGTACTTGTTGCTGTTGAGGAGGCACGCAGCTCCATCAAGGGTATGCCGCGTGTAGTCAATGGCTGGACACTCTTTGGGCGTCTTGTGGGCAGCGCAAAGGAATATCCACTGTTCCGTGGCCGTCATTTGGGTGCAGCTGTCTGCATTGCACTCGGCCTGCAACCAACCAGCAGTGAGCTACAGCAAAAAACATGGCCAACAGTGGCACGGCTCCCAAAACATAGAAGAAGAAAAAAAAGACTCAAAAGAGAGCACGGCCTCGGGCAGCTAGCCTTGGCAAGGCAACCTCCTCTGGCGCCGCCCCTCCCTAGCCATCGGGGCCCAGCTGCACATTCACTATTGGGATTTCAAATAGGCCCTACACAGTTGCCAGATCTTTCAAAGAACTTTTTGGTTCGTGGTAGCTTTTACCGACGCCCTCATCACCAGCTGTGCTATCCCCCCAAACTATGGGCGTTTTTAGCAGCTAGAAATTACTACGCTCCTCCATGTCCCCGAAACTTCATACAATGTGTGTTGAAACTGCCCCTAGAGTTCGTAGGTTGGAAGTAGAACGAAGTACTGCTGCCACACCCCACCTGTCATCCGTTGGGGAGCAGCCGACTACATTTTGTGAAATCAGTACTGCTCTGATATGCAGAGATATGTACGAGGTAAGCAAGCTTAAAACACGCCTCTTTCATTTTACACGAGGATATGCCACTTCGTACCCGCATGAGACAAACAAAACGCTTAACCTTGCACTCGGCCGTGGAACACTTGAAACAGCGAAGCTGGGCGATCGTAGCCCAGGATTTTCCGGAAGTGCGCCCAAACTTTTTACCTTATTACTCGTGATGACGATAACTTCTTTTCGCGCGTCTCAGACTTACGACCGTCACTGCGCGTTGCATAGCGCAGCTTGCAACACCGACAACGCGTTCCAGCAGACCCACTCCATGAATGAGTCTCTCTCTCGCTCTAATAGCATGCAAAACCTCTTCACCTCGCAGAGCACGAGCATGCGAACGTGCCAGCTGTGGACGAAGATGACCACACTGGAACGCAATCATATGGTTCGCTTAAATGCATGCTCTGCAGGCGTGGCTGTATAACCTAGTGGTTACGACGCTCGCCTTGGGAACAGGGGTACGCGGGTTCGAATCCCGCCTTGGCAAGAAAGTTTCTTTTTTATTTCTTTATAGTTTCTTGATACGAACCACAAATTACGGCTGGCTTAAACAGCTTCGCTGTTAAAAAAATGTTCTTCAGCTGCATGAACATACCTCAGCGAAAGCAGGAGTTTTCCGAGAGAATAGGCAATAGGAGACCCGTAAAATGAGCAATAGCAGGGAATTGTGGGGCGCGTCGTCTGCTAGCAGCTTCCGGTACGACGGACAACGCGGCGGCATGCCCAGCACCACAAGTTTTTCCGCTCGGTTTCAACTGTCAGTCGTGCGAGGCTTTCCGTACGCTTTGTCGACCAGCAATGTTGTACCATTCATGAAGCTGATTTCTAAGTTTCAGTTCACTCTGGGCGCGACGATGACAAGCCAAGAACGGTAAGGATATGCTTATATTCATAAACGAACTTTTCGTTTCGGCAGCCTTTTTGTTTCTGACAGGTTTAGCTGTACGACATTTGCCGCTGCTTGAGTGCATCGTCACAGACTGCTCTGCCTGCGGGTCAGTCAGACAGATGAAAAAGTTATCTTTATCCGATAATTTATCAAGCGTATAGAAGCATTACCTTAGAAAATCGGGTGCTGAGGCGATGGCTACCGCAGTCTGGTAAATGCTGCTCTGTGATCGTCACTGCAATCGATAACGTCGATAACGGCGCAGCTAGCGTAATTAGAAAATGAAGCGCTGAAAATGTTGGAAAACTTCGCACGATGTCAACGGCATTTCTCGGTTGAAACTCGAGGTTCATTTGAAGTGCGTAGTTAGACGCACTTCAAAGTACGTAGTTAGACATTTTCGCTTTTTTGTCAACTTGATGGGGCAATGACCATATCGCCGACATATTACGGCTACACATTAGCTCTATCTGCTTTCAACGAACCAATGTGGGCTAGTTGGTTACGAGTATTATGTATCTCGCTGTTAAATTAAATTAAATTATGGGGTTTTACGTGCCAAAACGATTTCATTATGAGGCATGCATAGTGGGGGGTTCCGGAATAATTTCGACCACCTGGGGTTTTTGAACGTGCACCCAAATCTAAGCACACGGGTGTTTTCGCATCCCAGAATCTCTCGCTCTTTTACGGGTCACCTATACAGCTCCCCCCACGTGCACCGAAAATGTCTATGCTGCACTACGTTCGCTGAACACAATTTCATACACATACAGCACAGCCCGTTTTCAAAGGATAACTAAGGACTGTGAACTTAAAAATTCAATAGTCCCACAGGCACAAGTGACTGACAAGTAACAACAAGTTGTTCAAGTCTTCCTTTCAGATAATGTATAAATGCAATCATCAGGAAGCCCCTCTCTTGATTGAACTCATGCCTAGTGACCACTAACTAGGAAGACACGATTTGAGGCATTCAAAAAGCACCAGCTGGGGCAGATCACAACTTACACTTGTTTCGATTGAAATTAATGTGGCAATGGAGTGGATGCTGTAGATGGCATTGGCCAATAAGGGTTACGATTGTGTGAATGCTTGCGATGCTGCATCAGTGTACCAGAGCGTCATCTACTCATTCTTGAGCACGACAGCATGTGTTGTGCCTTCTACCCCGTGTCAACTTATTTTGAGAGTACAGTTGCTAACTTTGCACCTATAGTACAATAATTACTGTGCCCCAAAATACCATAAATGTAAGCATATGGTGTAGTAATTGGCTGGTGCCATTAAATTAATATACAGTGAGCTGCATTGCTATCCTAACAAATTAAAGAAAGATTTCCTGTCATCGCTAGAATTTCGCAGTGAGGTGACACTTCTTGGTCCACACCATTTTAGAATGTTTGCAACACTTGCCCTTCTTCGTGAAAAAAAAAGACATCGCTGTATGTGCACTCTGCTATCATAGCAATAAGCTTTTACAAAAACGCAGACTACTAGCTTTGCCATTATTCTGCCCCTTAAATGTATCAACAAACCAGGCAAACAACAGTGCAAAGCATTTCATCGAAAAACACTGACCAAGATAGGCAGGTGGAAAACTTGAGCAACGACACGCCAGAGTAAGTGCAAATTATCATTTTATAGTTCTTAGAATAAAACGCAAGTCACCATACTGATACCTGTGCTGCTTTCATGCCATGCTAAAAACTGCTAGCCTTGTCAAATTAACGATAAGGCACAAATTTGTGTAAAGCATCCATAGTACCGCATTTATTCGATTCTAAGACAAGACCTTTTTGTCCTTTAAAGCAAGATACGAAAGTCGTAGATAGGCTCCGATTCGAGGATTTGGCCTGCGTGGCCGTCAGGTCGCATCAAGGGCACGTTGCTGGGGCAGCTGGCAAAGTGGATTGCAACTGCATGGGAGGACATCCCGGCTGCCATCATTGTGCACGCATTTAGGAAGTGCTTTATTTTTAATGTGCTGGACAGTACAGAAGACAACACATTGTGGGAGGAGAGCGACGAAGAATCCAGTGATATCGACATGGATGACGATGACAAGTGACTGGTTGCATGCAGTAAGCAAGCAGCAGCAGGTTTACTGCTAGTGTCGCGTGTTCGAAATAAACATTATCTGAGACTTCAAAAGGTTAGTGCAATTTTTTTGGTCAGCTTATGTTGTAGGATATCTTCTTATTCTTTCTGGATTTTCGATTTCCAGGTGTCGACTTAGATCTGAGTAAATACGGTACATTGCAGTTTAAACGTGAAGAACCAGGTAAGGCATGCAGAAAGACTTTTGACAAAAACGTTGAAGTGTTAGTGGTGGTATGCGTGCAATTAGATAAGCCATTTAGAAACAACTACAAACCTCACATACCTGCAGCTTGACTGCAAGACCATTTAACTCCATGCAGAACTGCCTGTAACGACAACATCACAACAGGTTTACACAGACTGGCAATGGTCGTTTCAGAGCGCCAGGTATACGCTACAAATTCAGTTACCGTTTACTTCTCACAACTGAGTCGCAATCTCCATAATTCCCTCAACAAAACCAGACTGGTATTACCAGCATCCACAGAAGTATGTGACAGAATATATTTCTGTCAGGGACTACTTCTAACCAACTAGAAGACAGGAATATCAATGCCTACGCGGACCCACCCCGTACGTTTAGAAAGCGAACATACCTTAGATGCTCGTACTTCCACACTCCTTCATCCTGGCCATCGGGCGGCGTCAAGATTTCATCGACATTTGTAGGGTCCTTCCGGATCGCTTGCTGAATGAACTGTTCACCGGATGAACATGTCACCGCAGCGTAGGTTAGTAGCAGTTGTCAATCACGGCTCCGTAAAACGCAACCAACTTATAACGCATGCACGAACATACCTGTTGAACAGCGAGTGTACTGTCCATTTCGTCGAACGGCTCATCGGGCCAGCTTGAGAAATTCTGGGCAACGAAACGAACGCACAAAAATAAGTCTAGGTCACATGAAACCCAATCGAAGTTCACACGGCATTTCGAAACAGCAGTTAATTGGAAAACCCGGTAGAAATAGGAACATGGTAGTACGCTTTATAATCGGTAAGACAGCGCTAGCGAAACTGCCGATGAGCAGAAAGACGCGGCAACCTAGTTTGTTTAGAACGTTACCGAAAGAGGATATAAAAGGCAGAAATTAATCAGCTAGGCCTTCGATCAGCACGGCTGACGTGAATACGGGGCGACAGCCAAGCAACAAATCGTCACGAACAGATTAAACATTGTACATGCTCATAATTTACCGAAGTGAGGTTACAAAGATAAAACTGTCACCTCGGCTTTTGTTCCCGGTCGATTCCGCCGAAGAACACCCGCACTGTCAGCCATCTTCATGTTGCCGAGTTTCAACCAGCGTTTGTGGCGTTTGTGCGTGCGTGCGCTTGTTTCGCTGCTTGCGCTCGTTGCGCCACCTGGATAGCATCTGTGGATACGTGTATATGGATAGAGCACACCCGTAGCTCTCTAGGTTCTGCCGCTGGTTCTGCGCACTAAAACACCAGTTTCTACCACATTCCTCAAAAATTAATGCAGCTTTAATATTTAGGAACTCTTATCTAAGGTAAAAATGTTTTGTTCGCCTGCAGCTATAAAAAAATTATGAAGAAACGTAGGTTTAGTACAACACCCGCTTACTCCTAAACGTTGCTTACCCCTAGACGACCATGCTTCACCATGCTATTTCACTACTGTGTACTTTGCACGCTAGCGCCGCCAAGCGGGATGCTGAGAAAGCTATATACGCACCATCTGTTGCTCTAGCAGCCGACAAGATATCCGAGCGAGCGGTAATACGGGTAGAAGATGCCTTGCATGCACCACTGAAGCCCGAACTGCACGACGAAACGAGTCGTGTCACACCTCCGCGTAGGTTTCTCGCGTCGCGAAGCGCAGCACTTTCTCGTCGTAACGAGTCCCGGTGCTGTGTTTGCAGTTCGACAAGCGCCGCATATGGATCGCGCTGCGGCAAGCCTGGCTTGAAGTTCATCCACTGCATTGGTGTGCGCCCGCGCCGTCGTAGCGACGCAGTCCACTAGTAATGGCAAGCACGGAGAGCACCTACATCCTCGACAGGCGAGAATCAGTCAAGGTGAGTGAGAAAGAAATACAAAAAAAAAAAAAAAAAAAAAGTGGGTCGGGCGGATTCGTGGCCGCGCGGGCCGGGACGTGACAGCCGCGGTCAGCTGTGCGCGCACCTCGGGCACTGCAACAAGTGCAGTTTAGCCTTTGCTCTTTGCCAAGCACTCCGGGACTTTCGTGATGAAATTTATGAAACCTCGCTTGAAAAATAAGCTGGGGGCGACGCTCCCGTAGCCTCGTGCACGATTTTGCGCGTGATGCGCAGGGCTCTTATGCGACACCGCGCGTAATACGTCGCTTTGCCACAGATGTATTGATCGACGCGTCCGGTGGCCAAATAGGAGTACCCGGGCGACCTTCGGCATTGCATCGTCCGTACGTTGCTTTGGACGGTAGGAAATACGTCATTCGCGGCCTTTTTAACAGGTGTGATTAAAGGCACGCCGAGAAAGGTCTGCGCGCGAAAGTTAACGACTACTACAGCGCGCGCCGTGTACTTGACGTTGCAGGCCGGTGGAGGCTCGCCTCTAGCAGTTCAAATTAGCCGTTGGGAAATGAGGTGCCGTAAATGATATCGCGCGTGGGCTTTCGGCGGCACGCACCCTTATCTCAACCTTCGACTCGGGACTAACGTGCCGAAACGCGCAATGCCGCAATTATAGCGCGTTTCGCGAGAACTGTCGATAAGACGACCATTAGCTATATGCTAGAGGCTAGTTGCTTGTTGCGGCGCTGGTTTCGATCTCCCAACCACGCTCTCCCAAGCGCGCGCGCTTTGGCGGCCTGCCAAGTGTGCAGTGATCGGCAGATCAAAGTTCTCGAAGTTGATACGGATCGCAACAACAACTTTAAACAGTGCTCGCTGGCGATCGCGTAAGCCGGCGGGGCCGACGTATACGTAACTCGAAACTCGCAGGAATGTGGCAGCCCAGACAAGCCCAGCTTTAGCTCGCCGGGTGCTTGCATGCAGATCGAGAGCCGTTAAATGCAGGCTTTAATTTATGTGGATGTTCTGTTGTGGGCGGGTAATATTTAATACGTTTCGCAATAATTTAGCGTGCTTTCGCGTGTGCAGTGCAGGCGGAGATGTTAGGGGTGTGCGAGTACGTATTGAAAATTTGGGAAATCGAATAGTCTCCACTATTAATCCGTTCGATAACTCACTATTTGAAACTGTCAAATATTCGTTTCTCATCAAATGTAAACTACGGTATATAAGAGCACTTATCGGAGACTCGGGCGATGAATATGCAAGTGGGAGTTGTTACCAATGATTCCAGGAGAACCGCGGTCGTGACGCAGAGGCGTCAGTCCCTGAGCGAACGCATGAGGCAGATGACTTTTGCCGAATAATTTCGTCAAGCATTTAAAAAGAATACCCATGGCTTTACGGCAGCCTGCGAAATCGTTGTCTCGATAAAGGCAGAACAAATCATGCTTTCCAATCTCGCCATATGTTTGCATTCCTTCGAATCAATGTGCGGTGCCGTACGTATTACGCTAATTTCGTTCAACGAACACTATACATTCTACATGCATCTGGTAAGGTGACGTTTCTTTGCTTCATTAATTATTGTAATGCGATAGTGTACCGGACAACATCAAAGCAATTTGTCGTTCACAAGCTCCTCGCTTGATCGGACGTCCAGTTGTGAAGGGCATTATACATATGCATGTATAATTGATGTGAAAGTCCTGTCTTTAACATAATTCGAAAAAAAAAACCCTTTAAATCATCGTGTAACCCTCATTTTGAAAATATTCTTTTTGTGTGTGTGTATTCGATTTGGTTCGAAAATCTCACTATTGTAATTTCGGAAACCGCCCATAAAATGTACAATTACGGCCAGTTTTACGCCACATATATACCTCAATTAACGCTCGTGAGTTATCCCATTTATTTTTGCTTCTTATTACTTCACTTTTTGGAAATCTTAGTTAATTTTGGAACCGTGGCGACTCCAGAAGCTAGTAAAAAAGCTTTCGTAGATTTTTTTTTTTTCTCACAGAACGGTTCTTGTCGCTATTTTGGCAGCTGCAAGAACAATTAACGAGGTCTGGAAAAGTGACAAGCGATACAGATTTCTCTTACGCCGTTTCAGTCCATCAACGTCAAACATTTAAACACGCCCACGCGTCGGATACGAGCACGGACCTTCCAAACGTGACAGCTGCCCCTCAATGACGTCCGCAACGTTTGTGTATTTAAGAAGAACCGAAATTTAGGCTATATATAAATATACAGTTGGTAATGACTCATCCTGGTGCCATAGGCGGGAGGCAAGAACGCAAGCGAAAGGGGAAGGCAATACCCGCAACTGAAGGACTGTTTAAAAAGCTACACAAATAAATACAGCAGCCAAACATCGTTATAACTAAACTGCGTATAACGAAATAACTGATATAACGAAGTGATTGAACTTTCCCTTGAAATAGAGACTGATATTGCAGAACACGTAATAATGGATATAAAATGACTGTAACGAAGTAATTTTGCCTCCGCCCTCAGCTTTGTTGCAACGAGGTTTTGCTGTATTCCCAAGAAACCCTCACCCTGGCAATGTTTGCGCAGAAAGCCAAGCAACAGGTGCAGACAGCTAGGCTATATTCACGTGCCTTCCAGAAGGTCTACATCTCCTTACCGAACCTTAGTAACTGAAGAACAGCCGATGCAGTCATCAGAGCTCGTGAAGATGTAGCATGTTCCCGTAACTTCTCACGTAACCTTGCTATTTGTGCCGGAACAAGATGCCTGCGTAATTGTTAAACAATGACAAGCAGCCAGTATAGATTGTCATTCTATTCAACTCCTTCTGTCAATCAGGTACTGCATGCGCGCTTATGACCGGTTATGTTCGAGCGCGTGAAGTGTCTTGCGAGTTTCGTGAAGACCGTTAGCAGACCGGAAGGTCTTGACAATAGGCGCCCGTTTCGTCGGGGTATGCGCATGTCCCATATGGAACGTTCTAGAGATTCGCTCGTCAACCAGTCCAGTGCTGTAAATCCGCTTCTCTGTTTACTTTGCGGCTACTTGTTCCACGGCCGTTCTCAAAAATATTATACACTTTTGGGAATTGGAACGATGACCAGTAGTCGAACAAGGAACGTCGCTAACTCGAGAAGTACTGTCCTAATTATCGAAGTGTCAATGTGAAAGTTGTAGAGCAACATGAAAAACTCCCGATACAGCTTTCCGTTGCTCAACACGTGCTACATAAGTGTTTTTTTTTTTTTTTCCGAGCGTGAAAGAAGGCCGCAAATGCACGCAAGTGCCTCGAGCGGCCAGTCGTGCGGCAATTCTGCGTGTATTCGCGGGCTTCTTTCACACTCGTTAAAACACATTCATGTAGCACGTATTGAGCAACAGAGAGCTGTATCTGGAGTTTTTCATGTTGCTCTACAACTTTCTCATTGACACTTTGATAATTAGGACAGTACTTCTCGACTTAGATAATTAATTACAACTAATTAATTAAACCTCAGTAACGAAAGAAATACTGGCGGCTACTCCACTGTACTGGAAACAATACGCACTAGGTTTGCTTCGCATAACGCCATTCCTCTTTTTTTTTAATCGTGCTGCGTGATAGCTGGGACACCCTGTATATACACTGTACCGGCACAGAGAGACGCAGGCACGTATAGAGAGAAATTTATAATGCTATTTTCGAGCGCGAAAACGTGACGACCAAATAGGCAGGGCAGAGCGCTGACTGTCAACTCATGTTTGTTGCTCTATTCTGCAGAGTATATATAATACGGTGAACGTGTCGGCTAGTTGGTTGAACAGGTTGTTGTGTGCCTCTTCTGCGTCCTCGTGTTTCGCGCCGTTTCCTAGTTCAAGTATATATGTGCTTATGTTCTGCACAACGCCTATCAACTGCAGAATCGCACAATAAAGATGAGTTGATTATCGGCATTCTGCAGACCACATATGCTGCTGCAAGTGTGCTGTTGATAGAAGCCGTAATGAGAGAGATAATGAGGGACATATAAATGTATACACCCTTTTCGCGTCGAGCATGCAGCAAAAATAAACCGGGCTTGATTAGTGGGCGCTCTGTATTGTCTTTTTAGTGATGCCATTTTTGTGCTGGAAGATAGCACGTACTATGTTAAAACAATTAGCCCAACCGCACACTTTTACAAATTACATATAAAGAAATTTACTCATAATATTTAAAGAGCGAGAGAGAAAAAAGAAAAGTAAAAATGCGGTTAGCCTACCAGCAGTTAGGTAGCATTTCTTTTGGTCAGTGCGTAGAAAGGAGACCACACTGCAGCACTGTTTTTTTCAGTGCTAACTAAGACTACAACTATACCGAATAAACTAGAATAATTAAGACACCGCTGATTGCCAACTGATGTTTCGGTCGTGACTATTCGATTGTCTCGCCTCCGCGCTGAAAAACAGCACCGTGTCGAACCGACTAGCCCAGTCGTGCATTCTTGCAGGTGAGACCACGTGGTACACAGCGCTACAGAAATATAATTAATTAAGAGTGCCTGACGATTATTATTGTGGGACAACGTAACACTCTAAAGGGTGTAGCATCTTGAAGAAGAGTGTAAAGCATTTACATCCTTTGGGCGTATACTCTTCACTCTAATAAACCTTTAAAGCAATTGGGCCGTATATATTGTCCCCAAGCGATAATCTTCGTCCGCCTTGCTTTATTGAAATCTCTGCGCTCCCTGTCAAGAATGCCATGTCACGCTGATACCGCGCGTGCCGTTTGTGACGAAGTGCCGGGCGCGCCGCGTTAAAGAAAGGCATTCCAGATAGATAGCGATTATTCTTTGGGGACAAGATAAGCCCAAAAGAGTGCAATAACTTTTCTTAGAGTGAATGAACGCCACCATTTTACTGCGCACTTCCTTTGTTTAACGCTGTGTGTCCAGGACCATTCCTGCTAGAATTAAACGTCATGAGCGTCCGTTGCCTGCAGCCCGAGAGTAAAGCAAATGCGCGCAGTATATTAGAGAAAGCAAACGGTTCAAAGAAACGGTGCCGATCATTGTTTCGGGGGAAAAGTACAAAATGACACCCTAAAGTTGTGTATAGCTTCTTTAAGAGTGTACACAGTGTATGCCTTCCTCTTTTCGCGTTTATTTCGCGAAGATTCTGCACAGTAAATTGCCCTCTGGCTCAATATAACAAGCTTATAATGACGAAAGGTACGGACATCAGCTATACACCGCAGCGCTAAAAAACAAAAACACAATAGTCTCTAGGATCGAAAAATACGACATTCAGAGCTGTCGGCTGCGGAAACATTGTTTGCGGCGCTGGTTGCGGTAACGAAATTAGAAATCAATTGGAGAGAGAGAGAGCTGGAGCTTTTGACCACTGACTTGCACCACAGGCAGACATTTGTGATCCTTATGTACAAAAATCAGTTTCGCCATAAGGACAATCAATGAATGTTATAGCAACATGTTAGAATATTAGACGAAGTGTAAGACTCGTAGCTGTAGTGGCAGTATGAATTGAAGTAAACTTAAGCTAAGTAAAAACGAGCTGTAGCGCTAGGCGTCCTCTGTAATTGAATCCTGCCGTCGGACAGTTTCATTTATGTTTATTAAGTAAAGCCAACGTCTTTCTTAGCGACTTTACCACCCATACCCATATACCCATATCTGGTATGTTTCAAACCTCTTTCCTAGGCCGATCCCAGAGGTATATAGTGCAGAGCCACGCCAATAAAATTACATCATTTTCAGGCAAGAGCTCTGTTATTGTACCGCACTTTTAATAACAGTCTTAGAAAATTTAAGATAAAGGGCATGCACTGTCGTTGTTTCGTTTCATGACATTTCTTTGCGGGGCTGCCATTCTCAAAATTCTGAGGAATAACTTTATCAAGAATGTAGGATCTGGTATGAGCAACTTTAGTGATAGAATGGTGTGGCAATATAACCCGCATATACCATATATGTCTTATAGCGTGGCATGGCATATAGCATACATATACCTAAATACGTATGACGTCCACGGCAACGCCGACGGCAAAAGTTCTGTCCATAAAATTGAATAAAATACATTTAATGACACCGTGGCAACGGCACAACACCGACGATGGCAGTGTGCTGACGATCGATAGCATAACGACGTTTTAACTACGAGTGATTTGAAATTTACTAGAACCTAATAATTGGCGTCATAATAACGTTTGAAGCCACAGACACGAAGTAGACTGATCCATGTACTAACCATAATTCCCATTAATTTAAGCTGATTTACCGATCGCAGCGCTGGAGTTCCCTCTAGATATTTAATTATTGTCGCAAGTTATCTCCGTCGTCCCTCCCGCTTATGCTTCATGCCTTGGCCGCTCCCGTTTTTGTTGTCGCTGCGAACGTTTTGCCCCGGCATCGCGTTTCTGACTGTTTCGACCAGCTTTGCGTTTCTGCATTGTGTGCATACGAGATGCGTCGCGGCCGGTACTGTCCACGTTTGGAACGCTGAAACCTCGGCACGGTCTCCGCATACTCGAGACTCGATGTTGTGGTCGCATTCCCACCGCCTCTGCTCCTCGGCACGAGACTATATGTATGTGTCTGCCCGTGACATATGCGCCGCTCCTCCAGTGGCCAACGCCGTAGCTATCCAACAGAGAGTGTAACATTGAGATTCGACCAAGGTATCTATATATTGTCACGAGCGGCGATCCTGTGGTCGGTGCTTGCACGGTGACGACGACGACGGTGTGGCTTTCTGGTGTGCACCCGCTCGCCTTACCAATGCAGTAGCGTTGTGCGCCTTACCTTGTAAATATATCCATTACATATATAACCTCCCCGTAACATCTTTGGTGGAGGTGCTGGGTAAACTCGCTACAACACCGGGAACTGGATCTTCGCAGCGAACGGCGCGTTGCTGCCACCACAATGACCGGCCAAGCGACCCAGTGTGAGCAAGGCCCGTCACCGGTCATTCTCTTGCACCCTATTGATCCCGGGACAATCAACGGCACAAGCGGCGTGGACGTCGATGAATGGCTGGCAATGTATGAGCGCATCAGCCGCACTAACAAGTGGGACCCGACGATAATGCTTGCGAATGTCATCTTCTATTTGTGGGACACTGCGCGACTCTGGTTCGATACGCATGAGGCAGATCTGACAAGTTGGGATGTCTGTAAGCATAAATTACGGAATATATTTGGGAGACCTATCGGACGACAACTAGCGGCCAAGCAGGAACTCGCAATTCGTGCGCAGACGTCTACAGAGCTGTACATCTCATATATTCAGGACGCGTCGTCTCTGTGCCACAAGGTCGACAAGGACATGCCTGAAGCGGACAAAGTGGGACACGTACTGAAAGGCATAGCCGATGACGCGTTCAATCTGCTACTGTGTAAGAACTGCTCTACAGTGGAGTCGGTCATCGCTGAATGTCGTCGTTTTGAGCAGGCCAAAAAGTCAGCGTATCACTCACCGCTTCGACCGACTTCCCAATATGGCTGCCACGTCCTCATGCGAAGGTTTAGCCACGCTTCGGCAAGCGCAAGCTCCAGAAAACGTCACCAGGATCGTCCGTCGAGAACTCGAGGCCATGGCACCCGTTACCCCTCATGACGATATGCAAAGCAACAACCTGGCCGGTATCAGAACACCCGCTTCACGATCGAATAAATCCCGGCTATGTTTTGTCTTGTACTGTCAGCGCAGGCACTGACATCTGTGGTTGTTACGAAACCTTCGAGCACTTCTCCCTGTCATCGCTTTGAAAGACACTCCATAGGGTGGTGGTCGAGGCGACGTCTGTGCCCTAGCTAGTGTAGTGAACAGTGCTAATATTTGCGTTTGTGAAACCTGCTGTACTGTATGGCCAAAATTGACACTGACTGGCATACCTACTGCGTACTCTATTTTTGCAGTTCTCTCCTCTCTTCTATTTGCTTTTGTTATTATTTTCCCGTATATATTCTTGTTATTTTCTTAATTCCAGCGTTTAGAATCACCAGCCGGCGCCACGAGGGTGTATCGATTTTTTTTTTTTTTTTGTAATCAAGCGCGTCTTTACCAAAGTTGGACATTACTTAGTGGTGTTTTCTCTCCTGCTGTGAAATTACTCTTTTGAAGCTATATTGTGATCTAGTTAACTGATGTTATTTTGTTGCTGCTGGGAACCTGGTTTTTTTATTAATACTGTTTTTTATGTATGTGCTGTACGATGTACTATGTAAATTTTCATTATCTTAGCAAGAATACTGCTGTGTAATTGTGCTGATTTTTAGTTTATATCTTACTGCGTTGCTGGAATAGCTTATTCACACTGATGTATTCAGAAGGCCTTCGGCCCATTCAAGCTGTTGTTAAAAGATTTTAGACATCTAGCAATTTGTATCCGCATCGCAACCCTGTTGTCTCGGACGAGTGCATTGAACATGCATAAATAAATGTTCGCTTTTTTTCACGTGCTTTCATTTTTAAATGACGCATAGAAAGCACGCCGAATAACTACAAAGTCCAGATAGTTGAATTAAAAAAAAAAGAAAATACGAAACACGTTCAGAAATAGTGGGAGAAATTGTAATGCACAGAAGCGTTGGGCTGAGCGATGATTGACATCTTTTGAACATGTGCAGCTTGGATATCTACTACGTTGCACTTAATTACCTAAGCAGAACACCGTGTATGTTTATTGGGGTCTTGAGCGACTGAAGGAAGCGTAGGTGCCATGTAACGAGATTTATCTCAAACTTCCGATTGATTGATTGGAACATTTACAAAATAAGAGGAAAGTTGAAGGGAGGTAAACATAGTCAAAACACAACGCATAAGTTCCTCGCCTGCCTGCGCCCCCCCCCCCCCCCGGGGGGGGCCCCCCCGGGGGATGCTTTGATACGAGCAATGAGGAAAGCGCCTTACCTCGCAAACACTGTTCTTTGTCGGAAAAAAAGTTATGTCGGCCAATGTTGTGCAGCCACTGCTTCTTGCGCAAGTCGTGACGTCACGCTTTCCTTGTGACATCATAAAAACTGCATAACCATCTTCAGGCTTCTTGAGCAGTCATATGCGCTACAGCACGGCATAGAGCTAGCACGACACCGCAGGAAACACACAGCGTGCAACGTTCGCTGCGCCGAGTCAGCCGAGCTAAGGAGAAAAATGGCGCCAACGAAAAAGGAAAACACAAGCAACACGCAAGATCCGCGCTTTTCCAAGGGCACCGGCAGGGAGACCAATCGTCGTGCAGAAAAACGGGCGCAAAACCGGTTCCCGCGGAGGATACGGGCAAAGGGGCGAGGAGTACGGGCGGCGGTGGCAGGGTTCAAAAAGTGGCGGCACTTTCAAATTATCAAGGGACTGTAGCCTAGACGAGACTTGCAACGAGGTTCAGTTCAAAACAGGTTCATTTCGGCTCAGTAAGCTTTGAGGTCTGCATCGTGGCACCAATTTTCTTTGCGGTAGCCATTTCGTGCTTACATCTACTCTCGATTACGGGGGGAGCCAGCATTTAAAAGAAAGTATATATTTTGTGATCGTAGCTCTTACAGGCTGCCTCATCCGCCTTTTTATAACCTGTAATATTTGTCTATAAGTCATTTTACTCATGCGCTAAAACCAGAACTTCGGCATTCAGAGATCGTCAATGACAACTCTGTGACTAAATATTTACACGTATGCGCCGACTGCGAGTACACGTAGACCTTGATTCCGCCAGACGGCATCAACGTCTGTGTTTAGTGAACTACACGAGAAGCTGAATGAGGGCTACGTATAGACGGTGAACTCATTCGTCTCGCATTGTGATCATATATTCCTCGGGCGATGACCTTATGGCAGGGTGCAGACAACTTGGATATATACCGTTGTATCTATACTTATGAGCAGATGTATATTATTGGCGACACACTTAAGTGATCTCAAATGTGCGTTACGTGGCCGCCTTAGGACACGACACTTCGTTGCATGCACCTCACATCTGTCAAACCTGCAGCGTTGAAGGCCGGCATTGCTCGACTCCGCCGACGACCATATACCGGGTGTTTCAGCGAACACTTTCAGAATTTTTTAAAGGTTGCCTGTGGCAGATAACACAATTCTAGTTGATGAGCTGGTCTACTCGAAGAGGCGCACATTACTTGCACAAAAAATTGAAATGTATAGTCGACTAATTAACAAAACACCACTAATTAAACGTTTAACTAATTACCTTATGGCCCGTCCATATTGCAATTTACAAATTCTAGCCGTGGAGTTAACAAGGCGGATACACTTGGAACGAATTCTTAGAATGACACCAGTTTCGAGATATTAATTCCCGAACTTTGCGGAGAAATGCATTGGAGTTACAGTTACTTTTGTGTTTCAACGCGTAAAACGACGTTTTGGTAAGAAAGTAACTGGAACGACTATGGACTACCCAGCAACCCAAGTTGACGGGAAATTCTGTTAGATACATTTAGGGCCTGTTTTTGCTTTTTCTTTTTGCTTTTCTTAGAAGTGAGACGTTTTTGAACACGGTCGAAGGGTACCCTTTTGTAGAGGGAAGCAGCCATTACTCAGCCATGCACGTGTCGCGTGCACAGATGGCACCGTTGTCGCGCCACGCATGACGTAATTGGAGTTAAATTTAGCCTTGCGCTCGGTGTTCGGAGAGGCGGGGGCGTGAGGCGTAGCTAGGCAGTACGCTTTTCCATCGGTGCAGGAATGGTCGCTTTTGATAGAGCTGAGCACTCTGGTATAGCAGGTATAAATTATCAAATTCGTGTTCATCAGGAGTTATATATAAAGCCTACAAATGTGCAATATGTTACACAAATTTCACGCTTGCTGTCTGTGGCGCCCCCTGCATTCGACACGTATACTGTATTCCACCGCTTCGTTCGACGCGAAACGGCCTCTAATTTGATATATCAGTTCACAGCTTGCATGAAATTGTTATATTTACGAGGAGTTTGCAAAATTTCCAATCACGAATTAGTCGTATATATACTTCAGAGTGGTGTGTAATACATAAGCTTTGTTTACTTTAAATGTGTTATTATATGTACAATTTACAGAATTGTGATGTCTTTTTTTTTTCTATTGCTGAGTTAGCGCTGTAAACTTGATACGTGAGGGCTTTTTTGTTTTTTTTCTTTTTTCAATTCTGCAATATGTATTCAACAACTTTTGTACACAAAATTGGCCGTCTAAATCAGAACTTGCTTCCTGCAGTCACTACATTTTTAACTTTTTTGTATTAAATGCAAGACATAATCAAATTCGGTGAAGTTATTGCCGAGAAAACAAAAACTATTTTTCCTTTGTCATGCATTTTGATAGGAGATACCGAGCTACACTTCCTCTTAAGCGCTGCGCTTTCAGACTTGATTGATGACGGTAAGTCTCGCAGATAATTATAAATGACTATACAGAAGAAGACAGCGATACAGTGAATGCGTATTCGAATGCGCGCCAGCTAACAATATTAAACAGAAAAGGACGACGCATTGTTCAGTCTCTATGCAATACCGCCGTCACACTTTCGTCATCTAGACAGATGCGCACAATAGGATAATGTGGCAGATCCATCTCAGTGCGTTCCGCGAGACGAGGCTTCCTGAGCGCTAAAAGCCGCAAAAGCGACAGGCGGGTGGCGATATACTGCGCCTTCGTGCTAAGTGCACTGATATATATTTCGCAGCACATTCTTGTTTGGGGCTTCGGGATGTCACGCAGCCTCCGAGATCTGTGGCGTCTGCGCGTGCATTTCGGAGGCAACAGCAGACAATGCAGACAAATTTCACGCTTGCTCGGTTTCGACAAACATGCAGGTTCAGAAATGGTGTGGGGAGACTCGGGCATGCAAGACAGAGGGGATGCCAATTCGCGCCCACCACCTTTGACACCACGGCAAGCCCACTACGAATAGGTAGCGAGCACGATTGCAAGTTTACATGTAGACCGTATAGGACAGCACGGCCGTGTGTGAACTGAGCATCCACCCATACTTCAGGCGCTCAGGCACAGAGAACTGCGCCGATTTCGCGTTTTTGATCAGTGCGTCCCCCAGAGCGCGAACGACGCGCAGTCAGTTTGAGTGCGAAGCGACAAACGATGGGCGCTCTAACGGTGGGCCCTGAAAAAAGGTATATATTGATAATGATCTAGTAAAATACAGTTAAATCTTTTCTCGCCATGCATATATAAAATGAATTATGAATTTTATTTTCGTTGAATGAATCTAACTGCGTCTCGCTTTAACTTAAAAACGCTTTTTTTTTCTTTCCCAGTGTTTATTCCCTCCAAACATAGTCGCGCTTCAATCGCTGCTCCCATAACCACCCTTGCTGATGTCGGTGACAATTGGTTCTGAACCGCTTTTCGCCCGAAGCTTCGCGACCTATGTGGATCGACCTTGTATAGTCTCTCGCTCAACGCCATAGCTCGGCATTACCTTTGTCCATCCCAGCAGGAATAGTAGCGCGTACGTGAGATAGCTCACTATGCCATACAGTACGTATAGTATAATCCATCGAAATCAAACCTGTGCTCATCAGGAGTTAAAAGGCCTATACAAATGTGCAATTATTTAGCGCAAATTTCACGCTTGCTCGGTTTCGACAAACATGCAGGTTCAGAAATGGTGTGGGGAGACTCGGGCATGCAAGACAGAGGGGATGCCAATTCGCGCCCACCACCTTTGACACCACGGCAAGCCCACTACGAATAGGTAGCGAGCACGATTGCAAGTTTACATGTAGACCGTATAGGACGCCCACTATGCTATATCATTCCAGCACGGCCGTGTGTGAACTGAGCATCCACCCATACTTCAGGCGCTCAGGCACAGAGAACTGCGCCGATTTCGCGTTTTTGATCAGTGCGTCCCCCAGAGCGCGAACGACGCGCAGTCAGTTTGAGTGCGAAGCGACAAAGTCATGTGGACTAACCGTCACGTTCCGCTCAATCAGCTCTATATATATATATATATATATATATATATATATATATATATATACTACTGCGAAGCGAGGGCAGTTTTATGCCAATTCTGCTGCCGGCATGCGCGGTAATTGTGCGGACGTCCGCGTTGTATAGGCAGGTGCGTGCATATTGTTAAGATGTGCATGCGATCTCTGCGATCGAGCGCCGTGTTTGTCCCTGTGTGTCTTCTTTTGTCCTGTTATTTAATCGCGCTACCGGAAACCCTCCAAGATGCGTTACCAACAAGCCCACATTGCAACCCTCGTGTACAGTAAGTGTATAGCTAAAGCTGCCAAATTACAGAAGTCGCCCGAATCCAATGTGCCCATAAAAAAAAATTTGCAGCTGCTTGTGCAGGAGATCGAGTGCCACCGAAGAACACGGCGAGTCATAACAGCAGGCCGAGTGCACAGATGAAGTTTAAATTAGGCTAAATATGGGGCCCCATACAATGTGCAGAAACAAACTTTAATGAAAATGTTTGCCTTTCTCCCTCAATGAATGCTTTGTTTTCTATCAATATCACGGACAAACCGCATTCATCAACTATTGGTCGAGGACTGATCTGTTCTTAAAACGAGACACTAAAGAGATAATGACTTGATTCGTATTAGTAAATTACACATTCTACAATGACAGAAAGGGCCACTCATAACGCGAGGGTGTATAAGCCAGAAGAGACGCAAAAAAGCGAGACTGGTGGCGACGCCGCCTTGGAGTTCCCGCACCAGCTCGCCCTGACGCCATAGATTTTGACAGCGTCTGCTCGAGCCTACGGTTAATTCATTATCGGTGAACATGGACTACATCGTAATCTATAAAGGAGCCGCTTATATAGACTGCCCTTGGCGAGATAAAACAAAGTTTACGGAGCCACAACAGTGCAAATGCGAGAGAGAATACCTTGAAATCCGTGACGTCACACTCACGTTTTCCGTCACGAAAAAAAAAAAAAAAAAAAAAACTCCGTACCATTTCACTTTGGCATTATATGTTCGTGTCCACGTTCCGTTATGGTGGATGACCAACGGAGCTGTATGTATGGTGATAAACTATATTGATTTAAATAAAGACACATACCAGATGAATTGTCATTTTCTATTATTTTGTCACTAAGGTGACTACAGCTTTGTGGTCGCCATGGTCGACGGCCATGGGTTCTGTAACGATGCTTGAGCGGGAATAGGCGCGAAGGCGGCGGGAGGCTACGTTAGCAGCCTCCCGCCGCGCCTTCGCGCCCAGTTCCTCTTCTGCTCACGCCGTCGTTCTTCGTATAGGCATATGGTATAGGCATGCGGTTCTTCCTCGGTCCGCACAATACGCTGCCTACCCACGTACGGCCGGAACGCAACTGAGATTAGCTAGCTAACGACGTTTAGCTGCGGCACCAAATGCGGATTTATATAAAAACGTTGCGAAGCGAGAAGGTAGTAAAGATTTCCGACGCTGCTCGACGAGCGTCCCATTCTGATCTCGTCGGAAACCTCCGAGCCGCGCCCCCAGAGGCGCCGGCAACAGTCACCAACGCCGCGCGCGTTCGGTGCGAATGCGGGCAAAAGCGCCGACGGCGTCGACAACAGTTCTGCGCGTTGCTGGTGCTGCTGCATGTCCAAGTTTATACAGCTGATAAAATTACTATCCTTACTCCGTATATCTCTCTACTAAGTTGCTATCGCAATTGATGCTTCACCTTTCGGGTGAAACTACGACCATTTTTTTTATTATTACGCTGAACAGGAGTGCGCTTAGCACTATACTTTGCAGGTCAGTATACAGTGGTTATAGGTATAAGCCCGTTGGATGGTACTTGCAATCGGCGCACATATCACGTTCGTGTACACATCCACAAATATACCGGGATACCGACCTACCCAGCAGCAGACATCAGCAGCCACGTTAAAGGGGGACAAATATAGATTCATTTTTAAAAATGCTTGGCTTCAGAATTCGAACGCAAATAACTTTTTCATTAGGCGCCCGGTGAGACCTTGCCGCTGCGCAGACCTTGCGTTATCATACACCATGCTGTCATCAAAGCTGCCAGTTTGCCAGCCGCTTTCTGATCACGCTATATATCGTCTGTTTAATTACACGTTGCCTTCAAATATTGTTTGCTTGCAGCAGCAGAAGCAGTTCGCGAAATTATCGTGTATACCGTTTTTTTTAATTAAAACTCCTTCGTTTTTTTATGCATGCTTGCAAGACGTGGTGTTTCGGTCGCACCGTTTCTCGGGATTGGATCGAAATGCGCACGGATCGAAGTGTACGCCGTATACACGCCTCTCGGCACCCGGCCTTAATTACACGCCGATGCGCGCCGCCATCGCGAAGTTTATTTCGAGGAGCCGGCCACGAGTTTCCAATCGCCCTGACGATGGCGCACATGTCGATCAGGTATCCGCACATCTTCGGTTTCATTACAGAGTTTTAGCCGCTTTGTGTATACATAGTGCAACACCGTACACATCCCCGTTAAAGGAGTATACTGAGCTGACGTTTGCGACTCTTTTTCTCAATTTCTTGCGCTTAATGAAGGCCCGGAACTACGAAACCCTAGAAAAGATAGCGGCACGGTCCAGAGCGCCCTAACTAATTTGCTACAATAACTTTTCTAGAGATCAGTTTCGGTTTCTGTTTCGTTCCCCCCTCTGTCCAGACGTCACGACGAAGTGGATGGGTCACGTGTAAGTCATCGCGGTGTTTTGACTACTAACTCTATGGTTTTGACTCTCGCTCCTAGTTCGCTAGGTCGTCTGCTATACGCTGCTCCATCGGGCCTCAGCAGCATACAAAGCTTGTTTTACGCCCAGTGGCTACGGCGCATGCGCTGTTGAGCTCGAGGTCGATCGCGCGTTCGAACCCGGCCATGGGGGCCGCATTCCGATGGGGGCGGAATGCAAAGGTGGTCAAAATTAATTCAGAGCCTCTGTGGATAAACAAGGACATTGCAAAAGATTATTCGTTACAGTTGAAACTAAATTTAACGAAGTGATGACCACGCTCGAATTATTTCGTTAAATCGGGAATTTCATGAAATCGAACGAGGGATTTTTCGGTCCTTCGAAATCTACAATTGTAACGTGTATATATATATATATATATATATATATATATATATATATATATATATATATATATATAGCAACAGCCAAAAGCTACCGCGGCATTGTATTTGCCGCTAACCCGCGCCTGCGCGGGTGAAATCTGGTACGAGCGCTACCGACTGCCGAGTCCGTTGTTCCGTGCATGGGCGCGGCGTGCAGTCTCGTCAAAATAAAGATATAGGGCCGTGACTCAAGCGCTCTAGATGTTTTAACGCGATAGCGTTAGAGCACAAGCTCGAAGAAAAAACCGTCTGCGTCAAAATTAGAAAGAAATCACCACTTCTTTTACTCATTTATTTCAGGAAAGACTTCGTTAAATTGGTTTCGTTAATTTGGGTTGATGCCAACATCGAACCCTATGGGTACCTGCCGGTGAATGGAAATTTCTTCGTTATATCGAAAACTGCGCGAAATCGGATTTTGTTAGATCGAGATTTAACTGTATAAGACAAAAGTAGACACTATTGTACGCACCGCCGTTAGTTGTAAAACGTTATATACAGTATATACAGGGTGTCCCAACTACCATATACCATGCACCAAGATTTAAAAAAATATGCAAATGCCACGTAGCTGGACAAAACCAAGGTAATGTTTGCCGTCGCTTGGAGATGCTTAGATTATTTTTTGCATTCCGCCTAATTACATAATTAATCCTAATTAATTAATCAACTTCTCGAATAATATAATTAGATGAAAAGTGTCAATGAGAAAACTGTAAAGCAACATGAAAAACGCCCGATACAGCTTTCTGTTGCTCAATCATCATCATAATCATCAGCCTATTATGTCCACTGCATGCAGGACGAAGGCCTCTCCCTGCGATCTCCAATTACCCCTGTCTTGCGCTAGCTGATTCCAACTTGCGCCTGCAAATTTCCTAACTTTATCACCTAACCTAGTTTTCTGCCGTCCTCGACTGCGCTTCCCTTCTCTTGGTATCCATTCTGTCACTCTAATGGTCCACCGGTTATCCATCCTACGCATTACATGGCCGGCCCAGCTGCATTTCTTCCGCTTAATTTCAACTAGAATATCGGCTACCCCCCTTTGTTCTCTGATGCACACCGCTCTCTTCCGGTCTCTTAATGTTAGGCCTAACATTTTTCAATACGTGCTACATAAAAGTGTTTTTCTGAGCGTGAAATAATCCCGCGAATACACGCAAAGTGCCTCGAGCGGCCAGCCGCGCGGCAATTTTGCGTATTCGCGCGGGTCCCTCGGTTTCCTTTCTTCTCGTTCATTACATAGCGAGGGTCTCGAAACCGGCAGCTTTGATGCCTTCAGGTAGCATGTGTGGGTCTATCGACCAGTTGCCTTCACCCAAAAAGTTCACGCAGACGTGACGCCTGCGGCAGAAAGGATGTTCCACATCCTTTCTGTGGCTGGCTAACACTCCCAGGGTTAGCTCTATAGTAGATCAACATAAGTACCCCAGAAAGTGAATGGGAAAACGGCGCCGCGGTAGCTCATTTGGTAAGAACGCATAATGCGAAGACGTGGGTTCGTATCACAGTTGCGGCCGGTTGTTTTTCATCCACTTTCATTTCCATATATTTATTATTTCTATAATTCAAACCGCCATGCCGGCAAGCCTAGGGACAAACGCATAAAAAACGAGCAAAGAAACTTCTCCTCCAGTAAGTAACTAGGCAAAGTCAGATATTCAAGGAGCAAACGCCTCCAGATTTTCTCTCTCGCACCCGCTCTTAGACGCGCCTGCGCACAAACGTCGGGCGATTCCTGAAATACCACACCCTGCTGTGCTGTCGCTCCCAGGTAACACAAACCCACCTAGATGACGTCTACATTTGGGCTTGTTCAATCCAAGAGGTTGCCTACAATCCGGCTTGTACAAGCTGAGCAATAGCCTTAATTAGAACTCCACAAGTGTTCCTGAAGCCAAGCTAATGCTCCCTCCGCATTCGTCTTGGGGAAGTCTTGGCAAGCTGTTCGTTAGACTATGTGAAGTTACGTATATATGAAGGCTTTACGCCGACGCCGACGCTCGCCGTAGTAACGGGCACCTAAGAGCTGCGCTCTAAAAACAAGTTAGTTGATGTTCACAAAGTGACTCAATGGCGGCTTTGAAGTGAGACGGGTTGACATGAACGGCGTTTGAGGGGAGGTTTTTCCAGTCGATGGCTGTCTTGATAAAAAATGTGCGTGGTGGTGCGGGCACAAAGAGGGTATACAGCATTTAACACGACTGATCCGTTGAGAGCAGCGATGAGCTTGATGATGAAAGAACAGTTGGGTAAGGCATGAAAAAAAAACTATGATACAGTGAAAGCCTTGCGATTTTGCGGCGGACTTGAAGACTTCGTAGACGTGTGCTTTCATTTGTAAACGGTCGTTATACTTAGTGCAAGCGTAATCAGAATATATGAATATAACGGCATGGTTTTGTATCGATTCAATTAGATCGGTTAGAACGTGTTCAGCAGGATCCCATACAGAGCTATCATATTCTAATTTGGATCGGATTAGAGTTTTGCAAGCTAGTAGTTTTACAGAACGAGAGGCATGTGCTATATTTCGCCTGATGGAACCTAAAGTACGGTTAGCGTCGTTATAGTAATCTTGATTATGTGCGTCGCCCAAGTATATGGAAGCGGACGATATTAATGCCTAAGTGCTTTGCGCAGGAGTGTAAAGTGATGTCGTCACCATTAACCTTTTCAGGCGCCAATTGTTTCTTACTTTCACCACGTTTTTTTACATCTTCATAATCATAAAATATGGATTCCATGCGAAAACTCGCTACTGGAACATCAGATATAAGAACATCAACTCTTTCATATTTATCATGCTTAAAAAGCATCCAGCCACTTGAAAATTATGACTGGTGCAACAAATTGTGAAAAACAGTCAAAGAATTGAACCCGTTACATACGACAACATGCTCACATCGAGCAGAAATACGTTCAAATCAGAGAAGTGTTTCAAGATGCATGCGACATATTTTATCGTTACTTTCATCAATGGTTTTGCTGTTGATGCACTATCTTGGCATAGACAATTGTGTGTGTAGCGCCCGAAAGGTTAAGAGAGTATTTATATGGTTGGGGTAGTCATGCCGTCTATGAGAAGAAATCAAAGATGTTTTTTTTTTTTTTTTAGCATTCACAAGCATGAACCAGTCACGACACCATTGATCTAATTTTAGTAAATCGTTTCGGAGAGTCAGGTTATCGGTTACCTCAATGATTGGGCGATAAGTGAAGCAGTCGTCTGAGAACAAGCGTATCTTTTAAGAAATATTAGCAGATAGGTTGGTAATGTAATTTAGAAAAAGGAGTGGACCCAAAACCGGTGCATTGTGGCACGTAAGATAATACAAAAGTGGATTTGAAAAAGTATTTTAGCATGCAAGAATTGCTGTCGATTAGTAAGAAAATGTTTAATACAGTCCAGGACAAGGAGGTGTAGGTTAAGTCGTGGACATTTTAATAACAAACGCTTACGTGGGGCTTTTTCTAATGCTTTTTCAAGATCAATGAAGATAGTATCAACGGGTATATTTTGATCAGTGTTAGTGTGAAGGTCGTGAAGAAACAGTGCGAGTTGGTTTTCACATGAAAAACATTTTTGAAACCCATGTTTGCCCGGATTGAAAAAGTTAACGGAATTTAGGAAGTTGATGGTATGGGTGTAGTAATGACATGTTCTATAATTTTCGAGCAAACACTAGTTAGGGAACTTTGACGGTAATTAGAGGAGCTTTTATAAAGAACTGGAACAATCTTACCCAACTTCCAATGACGAGTTGGGGTGCTGCATGACAAAGACTGCTAAAAAATGTGAGGCAAGATAACATTTGTGATGCATTCAGTTTATTAAAGCACTTTGGAGTTAATACCGTCAGGGCCAGCGTACGAATACAACTTTAATGAGCTATCTTGACAATACCTTGAGGGGAAAATGTGATGTCTTACATGAATGGGGTGGTCAACGAGTGGGAAATGTGGGAGGTCATTATCAAGTTATTTAATGAAAGCTGAACAAAACCGAAAGTTGACTGTTTCCGCTGCTGCAATATTATGAACGAGTTTATCAGTGTCGGCTTCATTATATATGTATATACACGTTTTAGCTTGTGTGCTGAAGGCGGCTTGTGTGTCGCCTTCAGCTGTGGATTGCTTCGGGCATCATTTACTCTTTTGTCTAACTCCGCTGTATATTTACAATATTTTTATTGCGACAGCAATTGTATGGACACTTCAACCAGATTTCTGCCGTCGCCGTGAGGTTCGGTATAGATAAAATCGTCGCCGCGCGCCGTATGCCCGAGCGGAAGCGTGCCGGGACGCGCGCTATCACGGAGAGCGAACGCACTCAATCTCCCACGCGCAAGCAAGGAAGCGGGAAGCCAGCGCCGGAGGGAGCGGGGGGGGGGGGGGGGGGGGGCACTTCTACTCTGCCAACAACCGCGTTCGTCGCTCGCCCGCACCGTCTCTTATCTCTACACGGCTCTGACCTTTGTATGTACTGTGCATTCGCCCTCAGTTTCCGTTGAAGCGATAGACCGCACGTACCTTCGCCCGCTGCGGCGTATGCGCTTGCTGCCAGCGTTTTGACAGTCGTTGTCTGCAGTCATTCAGTGTGATCTATTCATGTTTGTTTGTGCGCGCTCACACCACACTTGTTCATTCAGTTAGTAATAGTCGGGCCACATTTTCCAACGCACGCTACACATGCAATGCTGCCCGGATCGGCAGTGCAACGCTACAGGTGTGTCCCTTCGCACGCGCTGCCCACGGGAAGCGCTTCTCATCAACACCGCGCCGTTTCACACGCGCCTTCTCGTGGTCATCGAGTCTCTCTTCATGTCGGTCTACTTACGCCGCAGCACACCTGCTTACTTAATCAGCTCATGTTTACTACAATTCATATTGGTACCAAAGCCGCTCACCTTACTTCGTATGACATTGCTGTGTTGCTACCGCATTCATTGCTTCGCCCTTAGGGCGAAACTGTGACATTTTTTTTAATTATTACTATTACTAATAAGTGAAAAGGCGTCACCGTCACCATTGTAGCTAAATCTCTTGCAATTTATTTCATTTTTGTTTCAATAATAAATGTTGTTTGGGCTTTGCGCGGTTGCGGTTGCTCTTTATATTGCCCCTTTAAAACGTTTCAGCACGTAAACAACGACAGCTGCTGGCACGCTCATAGCGCCGAGACAGGCGCATATGTGGGGCGAGCATATTATTCTAGCCGACGTCGCTTCTATATAACACCTTGGCGACACCTCTCCTCGCAAACAGCAATGCCGCGCGCGATGCGGCAGAGGAGATAACGCAACGCCTGCAGGAAGGCCGAGTTCATCCCTCGACAGGGGCCCGGCGGACGGCCTGTGCAACTCGTGCAAAATGCAGGGGAAGTACACAGTGCGCGAGGCTGCGCTCCCTGACGAAGTCGCCGGTGTGGATGGCAAGGAGAAACAAGGGAAGGGCGAATCAGCAAAGGTAAAAACTGGTATATATAGTCGCGCGTGTATGTAAATTTCCACCGGGGGAATCGACTTTCGCCGCTGCATATGTATTGCCTGAAAATTACCGTTTTTTTTTTTTTTTTTTTTTTGTCGCACTGCAATATATTCGGCCCCGGTTTATGCAGCGGGTTTATTTTACGAACGTTGAAGCTGGGGCGGCTCAGTAACGGTTCATTTCGGTGGTTGTTCGCGGCGCACGCACACGCAGCGCTATTTCACTCACTGCCTGACCTTTTCTGTATATCCGTTTTAGTTCTGTACCAGCGACGTGGCCACTTGCGCATTTTTTTAAATTTCTGGTACAAGTTACGTGGGACGCCCAGTATATATCCTCCCTTGTACAATATATTGCACATTGCCTTCACGTTTTTTTTTTTTTTTTTTCAAAATTCGCTCAAAAGTGACTACGCAGAATATTCATTCTGGGTGTGAAGTACGGTGCATGTGTAACGGTAAAGAACTGGTTTACTCATATTCTTGTCATCCGCTTTCGAGAAATTTGACGCTAAATTGATCCAGAGCTCTGTGTCGTTCCAGACGACCGAGAGCGACCTTGAGGTGTGTTTCGAAATCGCTGAGATTGCGTGAGAATACCGCACGCCACAGCAACATGACAGTGCACTTCACGTAGCTCCATCTTCATTTCTGCGCTTAAGCAATTAAATGCGCAGTTCTAAAACACCATAGCAAACAGCAGATGATGGAGATAGCACGTACGTGGAGACGCAGCTTTTGGCATCTAACGGTGGTATTTAAATATAAAAAAATTGTTTTTCAATTTCGTAACTTATGTTATGAACTTTAAAAACAATTCCAGTAGTGGAAGAGCTCTTCCACTACTGTGAAGATGGAAGCCAGCGAAGCTGTGACTATAGTGGGTCTGCTGTACTGAATATTGCTGTAGTGAATTCATATATCATCATTACCGACTATGTTGAGTGTCTTCGGCATGTTCGTCAAAGAGCAAGGACACCGGCGTCTTGTTTTCGCCCGGCGCGATGGCCAAGTAGTGCGTTTGCTGCGCCAAGTCCGCCCCATCGTCGTAGACATAGCGTATGAGCCACAGCGTTCATAGCCGCGGCACACTGCACGGCAGCGTCAGGATCCTACGAGATCTCTCCCGCTCCTGCTCTCGGAGGCTCATACCCAAATATCCAATGCGGGTATGAGCAAACAACGTGATTTCTTTCTTACCTTCTTTCTTTCTCTTTCTTGATTTCCTTCCTTCCTTCTTTCTTTTTTTTTTCTTGTCCCTGGCTCATACCCGCATATCCAATGCGGGTATGCGGCACACGTGATTTTATTATCATTAATCGTTGCGTAACTGACGAGCATATGATGTTATTGATGCCATGGCCTATCAATCATGTTAGTCATCCGTTTTGACACCTGTGCTAAGACACAACTGGCACGCACATGCAACCATGCCACCACGCACATGGAGCCGAAATGATGATAGCTTTTTTATACACGCGGACACTACCCTGGGGGAACAAGCCCTTGAGAGCTTCGCTGTAAAAAAACACCTTGAAGAGAGATTATGTCCCACAGCTGTGTTCGGGTCTCAGGAGGATATACGAGGCCTGTCCCATAAGTTCGTGCAGTGGGTCAGCAAAAAAAAAAAAAAAAGTGGGAGAGGGTGTAGTGGCGTTGCTCGCTGCAGAGCGTTATTCTGGACATCATCCATTTTCCTCGTATTTTTGGTAATGGCGGCATTTCGGGCAAATCAGAGAGGCGATACAGCAGCGCTCGGGGCCTGCATGCCCTGGGCCAATAAGAGCTGACAAGGTGGCGAATTTGACAACATGGCGGAATTCGCCAATGCCCAGAACCGCACCGCCGGTTGATCTTTATAGTACGGGCCGGTCGCAGAATTTTGTGCGCGCACATTTTTTGTACAACCCGTTTTTTAGTATTTGTCGAAATGGAGATCGAGGAACAGACGGAACAAAAGATCAATGTCAGGTTTTTGTGAAATTGGGCAAGAGGCGCAGAAATTCATCAAGCTGCAAAAAGCATACGGAAAAGATGCCCTTAATTAAATATATGTGCTCAAGTGGATCCACCGTTTTAGGGAAGGCCGTGAAGACCCCAAGAACAATGCAAGATGGGGACGCCTCTCTACCTCGTGCTGAAGATGGAAACGTCGACCATGTGTGTTCTTTTGTGTTCAGTGACCGCCGAATGATTGTAAGAATGAAATCAGAAGCACTTGGTTTGTGAAAGTCGTCGGTTCACCGGATTTTTAACGAGAATTTGGAAATTAAAGAAAGGTTTGCGTCGGAATGGTGCCGAAACAGCTGACTCCTGAGCAAATGTAGCGGCGAAAAGAATGTTGCATTGATTGGAAAACTTCAGACGACAGCGATGGATTCTTGCAAAGGGCCGTCACCGGCGAGGAATTAAACTTGCATTTACGAAAGCGACACCTAGCTTAGTAGTGGGGAAAAAAAAGAAAGAAAATGAGCCGAGACCAAAATGAAAGAAAAAAGCGAGGAAGAACAAAGCAACAGTCAAATTAATGTTCGTCGTGTTTTTCAACTGCCATGAAATTGCGCACTATAAATTTGTACCCGAATGTCAAAGGTCAAACTGTCAATGTAGCTTTCCATACGTGGAGGTCCTGAAGCATCTGACAGATCGTGTGCGCCGCGTGCGAGCAAATTTGTCGAAAAAGGAGGGCCGCTGGATTCTGCACCACGATAAATGCCCCTGCACACTCTGCATTGATAGCGCGTGAGTTTTTGGCGCACACAGTTCCATCGCTGTGCTGAAACACCCTCCCTATGCTGGCCGGATTTAGCTCCCACGCGACTTTTTTTTTTTTTTTCCCCGAATGCAAACTGTTGCTCCGGGAATTGCATTTCGGGAATGTGACGACAATTCACAAGGTAACGACATCGTTGCTCAAGAGCTTGACAGAAGAGGACTTCCTTGGATGCTTCCCGCAATTGAAGAAGAGGCAGAAACAGCCTATTGTGCCCAAAGGGGGGGGGGGGGGGGGGGGGTATTATGAAGGCGACCACACTGCCGTATCTGAGAGTTTGTGAAGTTATTCTTTTTAAACCTACGTACTGCACGGAATTTTGGGACAGACCTCGTTTGCGCGCTGTGAACACCATTGAGGTGAACCTTTATTGTACGAAGTAGAAGCAACTTATTGCGACCCGACTTCTCATATACATTCTCCTGCATTTCGTTCGCAATTTGCAATAGCTTGAAAATGTGATTAATGTCACACGGTGTGTTTGCGAAACCTCTCCGTGGCATGTTCGGGACGGCGACGCAGCGATCGTATACATATATAGACAAAGATCGAGCATACCGAACGCAGCGTCAGGCTAATTTCGAAGACCGCTTGTCCCCACGTCGTCGCCAGCCTCTATATAGATATCAAGCTATGATGCCTAGGCATGCGACCCTGTGGGAGTAATTCGATCGCAGCCGCGGCGTAATATGATTTAGTGGCGTCGGTCTCTGTACATATAAGCGTTCTTTATTATTTTTTTTTTTCCCTCCGCGATCCTGCGGCGATATATATACAGGGGCGGCGTCAAGGCGCGGTTCAATTACGTATATATCGCGAGATGAAGTGGTTCGCGGAGAGCGAGCGAATATTGGCACTGCGTGCCTCGCGCAGAGGTCACGTTGTCTGTCGCGCAGACCACGCTGCCCGGTTATAGCGCGTGCGAGCGCTTATATAGGAGCGGCCCTCAAACCGGGACCTTGCGGCCGCTATACGTCCACGGCTTTCGAAGCATATAACGAAAACCCGAACAGTTTCCGCCGCGTTGGTTATCACCCCAGTCTGTGGCGCGCGTGCGCAACCACGGTTGTGCAACGTCAATTATACGTATATATATATAGGCACGTATGCAGCGTAATAGAGACCGCGAATGTAATGCTGTTCGCTCGCATATGCGTGACCGAAGAGAAACATTAGTGTTTGTTGCGAACGATCGCGACGGGGTTGTTTCACGCGACTTGCGCCAAACTTCGGGCAAACCTGATTTGCGGGAGGCCAACGGCGTATCGGCTGGCATAAGCAAGCTATAATGCCCGCCCGCCACCCGACGTGCGTATATATATATATATATATATATATATATATAGTATACTCTACACGTACGTATATATATATATATATATATATATATATATATATATATATATATATATATATATATATATATACAGGGTGTCCCAACAACTATCATGCACCGAGATTTTAAAATATGCAAATGCCACGCAGCCGGACAGAACCAAGGTAATGTTGTTTGCCGTCGCTTGAAGATAACTCAGATTATTTTTAGCGTTCCACTTAATTACATGATTAGTCTTAATTAATTATTCAAATTCTCCGATATTATAATGAAAAACTCCCGATACGGCTTTCCGTTGCTCAATACGTGCTACATGAAAGCGCTTTTCCGAGCGTGAAAGACGCCCGCGAATACACTCAAAGTGCCTCGAGCGGCCAGTGCGCGGCCAGTTGCGCGGTAATATTGCGTGTATTCGCGGGCTTCTTTCACGCTCAGAAAAACGCTCTTATGCAACACGTATTGAGCAACAGAAAGCCGTATCGGGAGTTCATCACGTTGCTCTGCAGTTTTCTCATTGACCCTTTTCATCTATTTATAATATTTGAGAAGTTGATTAATTATTAAAACTAATTATGTAATTAGGCGGAATGCAGTGACATCAGCAATTCGCAAAGCATGACTCTAGTTTACGAGATTCTACAGTAACTCATTAAAGCAAGTGAAGAGAATCGCACAATGATGTTCCACCTGGCCACTGCAATATCTCTCAGAATGTTGCAGCGGACGAGGTAGCTGGACAAGCGCACGTTATTTAACAAGGTCACATTTGGGCTTCCTATAACACAAGACGAATTGCGGCACATATACTAAGACAGACTGCAGTCCGTGGTTGAGAAGCGACACGGTTCGATCAGAATTCAAAATCTTCAGATTTATATATTACATTGACCCTTGACTTGAATTTAGAATCCTGTCCACATTGGATACAAGCGCAGAACCTTCGAAACACTGGTTCACCGTCTTCCGGATCGGTACCGCGTGTACAAAACGCTTCCTGCACAAAATTTCAAGAGCTGATATTCTGCAATGCGCTTATGACCATGTGGGTAAGGATATACCACATATGCTCCTACAGCGCTCTTTTCACTCTCTCTATCGTCGTCCCTTCCTTATTTTTTATTGCGATAGCAATTATATGGACACTCAAAAGCAGATTTCTGCCGTCGCCGTGAGGTTCCGTATGACGTCAATGGAGATGAAATCGTCGCCGCGCGCCGAACGCTGTATGTGCGAGTGAAAGGGTGCGAGGGGCGCGCGCTTTCACGGGGAGTGAACGCACGGCGGAGAACAAGCGCGCGTTCTGCGCCGTGCTCCCTTAAGGGCTGCAGAAGTAGGCGTCTCTTTCCTCCTTTACAATCACCATATATGTAGAGCAAATGCGCTTTCTTCTGACGCACGAAAAGCCGTGGGGGGGAGGGGGAGGGAAGGGAGGCGACGTTTAGCTGCGGCACCAAGTGCCTATTTATATCAGAGGCTCCGGCAACAGTCACCAACGCCGCACGCATTTTGAGCGAACGCGGGCAAAACGCCGACGGCGTCGACAACAGTTCTGCGTGTTGCCGGTGCTGCGGCATTTCGAAGTTTATACAGCTGATAAAGCTAATATCATTACTCCGTATAGCTCTCTACAAATTTGCTATCGCAATTGATGCTTCGCCTTTCAGGTGAAACTGCGACTTTTTTTTTTCACGCTGTTACATAAATTGCAATGAACCAACTAGCCCAGCAAGCAACCATTCTGAGTTCTAAGTGGATACTCGCCTTGCGAACTTACCGGCTACAATTAGTAAATTGCAACATGTGCCGTAAAGTAATTAGTTAAAAACTTAATTTGGGAAATTTGTTAATTAGTCAATTAAGCATTTCGATTTACAAAATTAATATCCGCGTCTTCGAGTAATTTAGTTCAGGTATTAAAATTGTGCTATCTGCGACATCTAAATTTAAAAAATTATTTATAACCTAAAAAAAAGTTGTCGCAGTTTCACCTGAAAGGCGAAGCATCAATTGCGATAGCAAATTTGAAGAGAGCTATACGGAGTAATTATAGCAGCTTTATCAGCTGTATAAACTTGGACATGCAGCAGCACCGGCAACACGCAGAACTGTTGTCGACGCCGCCGGCGTTTTGCCCGCGTTCGCTCAAAATGCGTGCGGCGTTGGTGACTGTTGCCGGAGCCTCTGATATAAACAGGCACTTGGTGCCGCAGCTAAACGTCGCCTCCCTTCCCTGCCCCTCCGCCCCTCCCCCACATCCTTTCGCGTGTCGGAAGAAGGTACGTTTACTCTACATATATGGTGATTGTAGAGGAGGAAAGAGACGCCTACTTCTGCAGCCCTTAAGGGAGCATAGCGCAGAACGCGCGTTTGTTCTCCGCCGTGCGTTCACTCCCCGTGAAAGCGCGCGTCCCTCGCGCCCTTTCACTCGCACATACAGCGTTCGGCGGCGCGCGGCGACGATTTCATCTCCATTGACGTCATACGGAACCTCACGGCGACGGCGACGGCGACGGCGACAGCGACGGCGACGGCAACGGCGACGGCGACGCCGACGGCAGAAATCTGCTTTTGAGTGTCCATATAATTGCTATCGCAATAAAAAATGTCACAGTTTCGCCCTAAGGGCGAAGCAATGAATGCGATAGCAACAGAGCAATGTCATACGAAGTAAGGTGAGCGGCTCTGGTAGCAACAACACGCAGAACTGTTGTCGACGCCATCGGCGTTTTGCCCGCGTTAGCTCAAAATGCGTGCGGCGTTGGTGACTGTTGCTGGAGCCTCTGATATAAATAGGCACTTGGTGCCGCAGCTAAACGTCGGCTCCCTTCCCTCCCCCTCCCCCACGGACTCTCGCGCGTCTGAAGAAGGCGCGTTTGCTCTACATATATGGTCATTGTAAAGGAGAAAAGAGACGCCTACTTCTGCAGCCCTTAAGCGAGCATGGCGCAGAACGCGCGTTTGTTCTCCGCCGTGCGTTCCCTCCCTGTGAAAGCGCGCGTCCCTCGCGCCCTTTCACTCGCACATACAGCGTTCGGCGGCGCGCGGCGACGATTTCATCTCCAAATGACGTCATACGGAACCTCACGGCGACGGCGACGGCGACGGCGACGGCGACGGCGACGCCGACGGCGACGGCGACGCCGACGGCAGAAATCTGCTTTTGAGTGTCCATATAATTGCTATCGCAATAAAAATTGGAGGACGCTTACGCTTTGCCTAGCTCGGGCCCAACTCCGACGCGGCCTATTCAAATGCATGTAAAACGCGGAAACGCTTTTATGAGATAATCTCTGGACCGATATTAATGAATTTTTTTTGCATTTGAGAGAGAAAGTTAAATTCTAGTGACTGTCAGAAGCGGAATTTCGATTCAGGGCCTGAAGGTTTTGAAAATAATTTTCAAAAATTCGAAAGTTCGAAGAAAAATAGAAGCACGAAGCTTACAAATTAATAGCTCTGCATCAAGAACAGATATCGCGGTTCTATAAACGGCATACATTAGACTATTCAAAGCTGCCAAATTCGATATGTCAGTTCGTATCTTACGTGAATTCGTTACGCTGTGTACAAGGGTTCTGCAAGAGCTGTATTTCCATATTACTAAATTTTTTGAGATTCGTGTGTAACATATCAATTTTGTCAGCTTCGGATGTACTAATATATGCAATTCACAGAATTGTGATATCGTTTTTCATTGCTGAGTTAGAGTTGTTAACTTCATACTTTCGTTTTCTGAAAATTTGCGATATTTGCCAATTTTTAATAGAAAATTGACATAAATAAAAAATTTGATACTAACTGTCACTAGATTTCAAGTTTTTCTTTTAAATGCAACAAACTTCGTCAAATTTACTGCAGTGGTAGCCGAGAAAAACGAATTCTCCTTTTACATGTGTTTAGAAAGGATCACAGGAGCTAAAGCCTCGAGTGGCACGCGATAGCATTCAAAGACCCCTGAATGCTTGTCAGGCTTCCCGGTAACTGCAGCTTTTTATTGCGATAGCAATTATATGGACACTCCAAAGCAGATTTCTGCCGTCGGCGTCGCCGTCGCCGTGAGGTTCCGTATGACGTCAATGGAGATGAAATCGTCGCCGCGCGCCGAACGCTGTATGTGCGAGTGAAAGGGCGCGAGGGACGCGCGCTTTCACGGGGAGTGAACGCACGGCGGAGAACAAACGCGCGTTCTGTGCCGTGCTCCATTACGGGCTGCAGAAGTAGGCGTCTCTTTCCTCCTTTACAATCACCATATATGTAGAGCAAATGCGCTTTCTTCTGACGCACGAAAAGCCGTGGGGGGGAGGGGGAGGGAAGGGAGGCGACGTTTAGCTGCGGCACCAAGTGCCTATTTATATCAGAGGCTCCGGCAACAGTCACCAACGCCGCACGCATTTTGAGCGAACGCGGGCAAAACGCCGACGGCGTCGACAAGAGTTCTGCGTGCTGCCGGTGCTGCTGCATGTCCAAGTTTATACAGCTGATAAAGCTACTATCATTACTGCGTATAGCTCTATACAAATTTGCTATCGCAATTGATGCTTCGCCTTTCAGGTGAAACTGCGACAATTTTTTCTCCACCTCTGCGCGCCGCTGCTGTTTTACGCTCCCTACGCTGCCGCCGAGGAGGCGAGCGCCATCTGGATGGTGTTTTTGCAAGTAACATACCCGGGCGCGCCGCTGTTGGTACGGTAGAAATGCTGGAAAAAGCGTTTGTGTTTGAGTTTCCTCGTAACAGAATTATGTTTTCTCGTACATTCAAATTACACTCCCAAGCTATTATGTCTGTAGGTTGTGGTTAATTCGTACTCTACAATTTTTCTGACGGATTTTACTTTGAGAAATTCAATTTTCGTTCACTAACGCCTTGCGCCACGCGGAGGGCCTGCGCGGTCGGGGTGGTTCGGGATGTTCTTCTCAGCCACTGACGCCGGCGCGCCGAGGCCGACGCCGAATTTTCTGCGACACGGGGCCCTTAACGCTATCGCGTTAAAAAGAACGGTATACTCTAGGCCGTGGCTATGGCGGGGGATTTTGTTCAGAACGTGGCGCGAGAATAATCGCCGGAACTCGCAAGAGCGTCTTCTTAAGGAGTAAAATTATGCTCGCAGGACACAGGTGTTCTACCGCGAACGTTTATACGGCGACCTTAAATAACGGTTGGGAGCCGGCGGCGAAGAAAACACCTGCGCGCACGTAGTTTTTTTTTTTCTTTTTTTTTTTTTTTGTCTCGCGCGCGAAATGCACACAGGGTCGTTTCTTCAGGGCAAAGCCAGTGGAACTCGACAAAAAAAGAAAAAAAAAGTTCGCGTTTATCTGAATCGTGTCTTCACAGGAACACGGAACAATGAAACGTGCGTGGCGCCTTAGAAAGCAAAGCGCCTTAATAATAATAACAAAGGCTATAACGTCCAGCAGTGCTGCTCCTGCCGCTGTACTTACACAAAGGAGTGAGTCATATGTCTCGATCGGCGTGTTCGAGACTTCACGGTCAGCAGCGAATTTGCTGCCATGCATGACCATCAGCCTGTCGAGATCGTCAAGGCCAAGCCCAAAGTGTTGATGTCACATTATTATTATTATTATTATTATTATTATTATTATTATTATTATTATTATTATTATTATTATTATTATTATTACGATGTACATACTGTGGCCACGCCCATGTATTGTGTGTGGCCTGGGAGGCTCTGGGAGAAGTGGGATCGAGTCCCACCAAGTCAGTGTATTAAGTCCGTTTATTTTTGAGTGTGTGATGGCGGATTTACCGCGAAGAGATCCACCTGCGCTACGCTACTCGCTACATGTGGACGATGGTTGTATTTGGATCTCTGGTTCATAGCGCCAGCCTTGTTCAATCTACTTTGCAGGAAGTCCTAGACATTGTGGGCAAATTGTTAAATGAAAGAGGAATACAACTGTCTTACACTAAGAAGGATGTGTAACCTTTCACCAGATGACGTCTAAGCGATCTTACAGCTGCGCTTTGAGGGACAACCTTTCGACACAGGAAAACAACACGAATTTCTTGTTGGTACTCTAGACCAGACAACTTCCTTAAAATTCTCACATTTACAGCCCTTGAAGAACAAGTAAACTCAATAATCAGTGTTCTTCGCCGCGTTGCAGGCACGACATGGGCGGGGGGGTCAGTTTAATCACTACTAGAAGTATATATAATGCACTTATACAGCAAAAGATGACATATTCTTCACCTTTTCTACGTAGGAAATCCCGTTCATCTGAGGAACGGCTTCAACGCTTAATATCTAGAAATCTTAGAGCAAGTTTAGGCGTTCCTCTTGCAACCAACCTTGCATTCCTTGGTAATTGCAGAGGCATGCCACTCTCCATATCCTATCATAAGGACGGTCGGAACCTGTCAGCACTTCTTTTGCGTTTCAGTGCTGCACAAAAGGCACCCGCTATAGCAATTGCACCGTATTGACAGGGCTTATATCAATACGCTGATCCAAGCGCACAAGAATCTACTACCACCACACGAATTTTGGAGCGCAGATGTCGCTCAGCCTTCGTGGCTACTCGTAGACCAGAAAATTTGAACTTTCAGTTGAAGGAATTATTCGTAAACGAGACATGTTTATGCTAGCAGCACAACAACTGGCATTACACCAGTTGTACGTATACTTCAGATAACTGGTTATATTAAATCGTACACACATGGTTCTTGTCAAACAAATTCTTCTATACGACCGCCTTTGTCATTCCAGAATGGAACTGAATACAGACATTCTAGCTGTCTCGCACATCAACTGCAGCAGAGCGTTCTGCAAAATTGGCTGTGTTACTATGCAGAAATTTAGTACAAGAAGGGATAAAGTGATTCACGTAGAAGCAGGTTTGTTATCACTTCATAGTGACATCAGCAATTCGCAAAGCATGGCTTTAGTTTACGAAATTCTAAAGTAACTCATAAAAGCAAGTGAAGAGAATTACACGATAATGTTCCACCAGATACCTGCAGCCACTGCAATATCTCTGATGACGTTGCAGTGGACGAGACAGCTGGACAAGCGCACGTTAACAACGTCACATTTGGGCTTCCTATAACACAAGACGAATTGCGGCATATACTAAGACAGATTGCAGTCCGTGGTTGCAGAGCTACATGGTTCGATCAGAATTCAAAATCTTCAGATTTATTTTACATTGGCCCTTGGCTTGAATTTAGAATCCCGCCTACAGTGGATACGAGCAGAACCGTTGAAATGCTGGTTCACCGTCTGCCGGCTCGGTACCGCGTGTACAAAGCACTTCCTGCACAAAATTTCAAGTTGATAGTCCGCAATGCGTTTGTGACCACGTGGCTGAGGATATACTACATCTTCTACTAGAATGTCAGCACTATATAATCGGGCCGCAGGACCTTCAGCCTCTTGAAGATCCTAGATTCATTCATTGTAAGGGCGAGCGTTAATACCGTTCCAGAAATTTCTGGAAGCGAGCAATATAATCTCGGAAAATATTTAGAACAATATTTATCTATGGAGTATTTATAATGTGGCCTCGTGTGAACGTATTTCGTATTGTGACGATGGATCGCGTTTACTTACAAGATGGTGAATGCAAAGGTATATCGCTCAGCGAAAACAGTCCACGCGCCGCGCGCGAGCTAGCCCATGCTTCGTTCTTCTCTTCATCCAAACTCCGCTCGCACGTTTCAGTATTTTCATACGTGCCGTAACCTTAGTGTGACAGGACTTTGTGCGTGTTTTCCTCCTTTTTTTTTTTTTTTTTACTTCATGTGACACCACTTTGAGACTGAATGTTCGACTTATTTATATTTGATGAATTTCAGTTCTGCATGGTGTGATTTTATGTCATTTTGTAACGTCTGTGGTCATTTGTTTGCGCATATTTTTAGGGGGGAAAAAGTCAAGGGCACTTAGGTGTCCCTACGTGGATGAATGCGAAAGCATTGCGACGTCTTCCCGATGACGACTCGTTTTACGAAACGTATAATGACATTGTTTTCGCGTTGCCTTGTATCATTTCTCGCATCACGTGCCTCGGCCTCATTCGCGTACTTGCGTGGACGCCCAAAGGAGCCAGGCGTAGCTACTGACTGAGAAGTCGAAGGTTCGTCCATCGGAGCGCAAGACAGAACTCAGCGAAATCACCGACTGGCAGTTGGCCAGTGCCGTCAGCCCCTTCGCAGAGTGAGGGTCAGTATGGGAACGCTGTCATGATGAGCGGCTGTGGAAGACGACGACGAACGCGCGAGCAGTGGCACGAGCGCGTCTCTGTGACCACGTGATTCGCCTGCACCGCCTGAACCGGTTCACGAGGTGCTGCACCCTGCCATTCGTTTCAGCGGTGCAGCAATGGCGCCCGCTGAACCACGCCGTTCGTTTCAAAAGGCGCAGGGCTGGTTCATGATTTTGCTGCACCCACTCCACTGTCGGTGCGGCAGCCTTGGTGCAGGCGTACAGGTGCGCGGCAGCAGCGCAGCAGACGACACAGCACACGGGCGCGAGCGGCGTTAAAACCCCGCTTGTGCACGTCTGATGCATCTACGCAAGTGTGGTGTGTATTTACGCCCCAGAATCCGATCACATCTACAGTTCAGGACCTCTCAAACTTACGCACTCCGTGCACATTAGTCGGACATAACATAACGCCTGCACCGCGTCTGCACCTCGGCATTCGCTTCGAATGTCGCGCTGTGCCTGCACCGCAGAAATCGAGCTGCACAATTTCTGAACTTCTTGTGAACCGCCGTGAACTGGTTCACAGTGCGAATCGAACGAGTCGCCATCTGTTGGAAGCGCCTCGCTTGCGTATTATGAGGGATAACGCGGCGCGCTCCTCATAGGTTTGGCTGTCGCCGCTCAATAAAAACACCACGCGGGAGCCCTCGTGGGCATTTCTGTAAGTACTGTCCAAACGAGGGAAGTTTATTACTGTCAAAATAATAATCTTGGGCAAACATAAAGCGCGGAATAGTTAGTTTACAGGCGCTATCTCTTTACTGAATACGTACAGCGAACGCCCATTGCGCGCTGTCGCCGTGATGAAGTCCCCCGAACCAGCTTCTTATGTGAAAGGTATAGGCAGCCGCTGAGAGCAGACTATGTGAAATATGTTCCTATAGTGTGCTGTCTGTATACCCAAATGGAGCACAACAGAATGAAGCATCAATGCAGCGATCGCACGGGTTCGCAGCGACCGACTGCGCGTCTGCATGCATGTCCGCGCACACTGCTTCGCTTTCTCTGCGAGCCCGTTTTCGCACCGTGCCGTGAGCTTTAGGCCGCGGCTATAGTCTAGCCGCAGCATATGAACATTTGACAGTGCACAAGCAACCATTGTTGCGTGGAAGCAATCAGAGCTTTTCAAAAGTAATTTTGTTATATAACTATGGACTTCGACGCTGTACGGCGATTCGTGATGTGCCATCGCGACAATTCATTTTTTTTTTTCTTTTAAATTCTTGGACGTTCTATATCGTTATTTCTCAAGTTGTGCCATCGCGACGATTCATTTTTTTTTTCTTCTAAATTCTGAGACGTTCAATATCGTTATTTCTCAAGTTGCGTCGCACTTGTATGTTTATCGGTCTTCTAAGCGAGGAAATTTCCCGCTGCTTCTTTTTGTTAATCCAGCACATTCATTGTTTGGTGCTAACACAAGCATGAGCATATGCCACGCCTTTTTTTTTATGTGCTTTCTACCATTCCCTTTCCATTCTGGTGCATTTCGATGGGGGCGAAATGCGAAAACACCTGTGTATACTTAGATTTAGGTGCAGGTTAAAGAACCCCAGGTGGTCCAAATTTTCCGGAGTTCCCTTCTACGTTGTGCCTCATAATCATATCGTGGCTTTGGCACGTAAAACCCCATAATTTATAATTTTTTCCATTCTGGTGAACTTGCCAGTATCTAGCATCAAGAAGCTCATAGGCCATAGCATAGATAAACTTTAATGCAAAGATAGAGTTTTGTCTTGCCCCAATGGGGCATCGCTAATGGTCGGGGCCCCTACTCCGCTGGCTCTTGCCATCTTCTCTGCTCTCTGGATCAGCTTGAGCTGGTCGTCGAGGGCCGAGCTGGACAGCAGTGCCTCCCATTGCTCCCTCGTGGTGTTCGTGTCATGGTGTTCTATGTTGTGTAGCGTACACTCCCACGTAATGTGGTATAGGGTTGGTGTGGCCCCACACCACGGGCATTCGTCCGTGTAGGCTGTGGGGTGCATGCTATGTAATATGTGTAGGTTCGTGTAAGTGCCTGTCTGGAGCCTACGCCAGGCAGCGGCATCCTCCGTCTTTAGTATTCGATGGGGTGGGGGATATCGCAAGCGACTACCTCTGTGGTAGTTCAGGATTGCTGAATACTCGGGGTCAACTGGGTCAGGGTCACCTGCAGTGCGCGTGATGAGTGCTCGGTTATGTGCAAATTCTCGAGCTGCTCTGTCGGCATACAGGTTACCCGTGATGGCAGCGTGACCCGGTATCCAAATGATGGTTTGGATGGTGTTGTCGTCAGTGTCCTCCTTGGGTATTTGGGCTAGGACTTGTGCCGCAGGTCTTGCGATTCTTCCCTGTAGGAAGTTGCGGCAGGCCTGCTGGGAATCCGTGAGGATCGTCAGTGGTTTGTTTGCGCGTTGGCCTTCGCGGATGGCTAACGCGATGGCCAGCTCTTCGGCTTCCGTGATCGTGTATGGGCGGGTCGATGCACTGGAGGTGACGTGGCCTCGGCGGTCGCAGACCACTGCCACTGCGCCCTTTTTCTTCGTTCCGTACATAGCGGCGTCCGTAAAACGGGCCGTGGTATGGAACCTGAATGTTTTCTCTATGTACTGGGCCCTCGCTTTCCTCCTTCCGGAGTGTAGGTTAGGGTCCATGTTGCGTGGTATTGGGGCAATGTGATACCTGTCCTGGACGTGACGAGGTATCGTGCAGGTTTCTTGGGTTAGTATTGTTGTGGCTTTGAAGCCGAAGGTTTGTAGGACCTGCCGGCCCGTGTGAGTTCGCGCAAGTCTCTGTTGTTATGAGACGTGAAGGGCTTCTTTGAGTTCACTGAGGGTGTTGTGTAACCCCAGCGCCAATAATTTCTCAGTCGATGTACTCAGATCATCGGCAGGCGGAGAGCGGTCTTGAAAGCCATCCTCAAGAGCGTGTTGGCCTGTTTCCTCTCGGATTGTGTGAGATGGTAGTAGGGCAAATCTTCATGACACTAACCGGGTAGCGCGTGCGGGCGAGCTTCTCAGTGCGCACTTTCTGCTACTCACCGAACATCGCAGCCCCAACGCCGTAGCAGAAATCTTCCTCGCGGAAGTGCTTGCTACACACCCGAGTTGTAGCCAATGGCTGCTTGCCGGTTCTAAGTTTTGCAATCCAAGCTACACGCAGCTTCTTGGCATGTGGGTATGTGTTAAGGCTGACACCGGGCTCCGTTGCGTACGCGTCCGGCACTGCGGTACCTACCATGTCGGATGCCTTCAAAGACAGCCACTGCCAATTATAGTACTTTTAAGTGTTGTCAAGCAGACACTCGAAGCGGGAAAATATCCCCACTTAATCAGAACCGTAGCGCACTTTCGTTTTCAGCTCGTTTCGGCGCTTCTGAAGCAGACGACGCGGCCCGTTGTGTCCACGTGATCCTTCATATCACATCACGCCGACGGTAGCGCCAGCTTTTCCAGTGGTGGAGCTCGCCCCCAATACCTCTACCAGCCAAGGAAATTTTTGTGTCGTTGGCGTAAGCAAAAAACATCACGGTAAGCAAGCGGCTCGTGCTCGGCACGCGGCGACCTGCGTGCCGAGCGCTGCCGCGTTTGTCGTCTTCCGCAGATGGCTGCGTTGCCGCTCATCATTGGTATGGTATGGTATGCCTTATCTGATGGCGCATACCCACTGCGGGGTATTGGCCAAGATTTGGATGCAATTAGGCAACCTTTGTTAATAATTCCAGCGTAGAATTTCACTTCTCTTCTATCGTCGTAATGGGGCGGCCACGTTTACGGGGTTATGAGCCATTGCTTAAGGCAGTATGAGCTCATTAGTGGTGCATTAGTGGAGCTGCATTTCACTCAGTGGGTCATTTGACACTTGCGCATAAAATTTAATACGCACAAACCGAGCCTACGACTTAACTCGTGCTAACTGTGATAACTAATAAAAACTAAAACATGACGAAAGGCGTCCGTAATGGCGAAATTGCTGAGGGAGTTAAATAAAAAAATGGTTTCACAGCATACAGCTCAGCACTCGTTTTCAAAATAAAAACTATAAAACAAGCATCAAAACCACATGATGGATGATAAGGCGTGTGTGAACAATGGGAACACCCTCCGACGCGTTCCGGTAAAGATTAGGTTTGCAGCTGCTTCGAA